>NW_026623234.1:3360690-3407785 GCF_030028575.1 Malurus melanocephalus
AAAACCCCAAACACCTGAAATACTCACCGTTGCAATGGGAAAGTTTGGACCCCTCTGTGGCCAACACTCAGGGTCAAGTAGTGCCACCAACTTCTCCTAATGCACACATCCTCCCCAGTCCCTGATCCCTCACTGCTGTCCCCGTTCGCTCCTGGGAATGGCTGGGCTGGCATCCCCCTCACAGCCCCTTTTYCAGCAGTGGGACCTCTCTGCTCGGCTCAAATTGCAGCTGGCTCTGGCAGTGGTGGGCGCAGGACTGCTGTCCTCCCTCAGCGGGCTGAGCTGCTTGCCCGGCACTCGAGGAGCCCAACTCTCGGGGAAGGTCGTGGCTTGAAGTTCGCCGCTGCCAGGAAAGGGGAGACTGAGAATGTCCCCGTGAGCCAAGGCGTTAGCACGACCAGGAGGATTTCCTAGAGGTGCTGAGGGAAGCAGAGCCGGGGGCTGTGCGACTTTCTGGCAGGCGGCCTCACCTTCCCCTCGCAGGCAGAAGGTGCTCCAAGGGGAAAGGGTTCTGTCCCTGCCCTGGGGGCACAGAGGGTTGCAGGCAGCGCCCTTCCACACCTCTGTCCTCTGCTCCCTCCTCATGGTAGATGTTGCGCCGTGATCTCTGCACAGCGTCTTTCCATCGTCCTCCGGAGAGGCGGGCGGTGGTCGAGCCCCGCTCCGGGGCAGCTCCCCGGGCTCCGATGGGAGGGTCTCCACCACCCGAGTCCTCCCTGAACCGGCGTGGGGTGCTTCCCCAGAGGAGTGGGGGCCAGGATACCGAGCCACTGCCTCAACCCGTCTGCTCTCCAGGACCCCTGAACTCCCTACCAAACTCCATGGTCCTGCATCTCTACGCTCTTCCCTGGCTCCTCTCAGGCGAGCCCGCATCGGGGGGCCGCAGCCCCCGGCCCCCCAGCGCCAATCGCCCTTTTCTGCAACTCCTCCCCACCAGAGCATGTCCTCCAGCCCGGCAAAGCCCGTTCCCGCCCCGGGGAGCCCTCAGCCTGGATGACTGCCGCCTCCCCKGGGAGGTGAGGGGAGGTCGCGGCTCGTCCTGCCCGGGGCGCCCATCGGGGTTGGGCTGGGGGCCCGACCCCGAGAACTGCGGGCGGGGGTTCCGCACTCACCTGCGGTGCGGAGCGGAGCGGTGCGGAGCTGCTGCCTTTGTGTGGCGGCCGCGTGCGGAGCCCCGCGCAGCGCACAGCGGCCCCTGACGTCGGGCTCGGCTGGCAGCAAAAAGGTGGGTTTTTAGCCCAAAACTTTCACAAGCTCCTCCTCTGCCCCCGGCAGGCACAAAGGCAGGGCGGCGGAGCCGCGGCCCGGGGACAGGCTGGCCCCTCGGCCGGGGGGGCGGGGGCAGAGCGGGCCGGCGGCGGCCCCCTCGGCCTGGGGGCGTCAGGTCCCGCGGGAGCGGCCCCTGTCCCCTCTCATGTTCCTGCGGTGCTCTCCGAGCCGCACTCGCCGCGCGGTACCAGRGAAGCTGCGCGGATTCAGCTGACCCCGCACCCCAACATCACTGAGTGGCCGAAGGGGTGCACAGCTGAACGGCCGGGCAGAGTCTCCAGCTGCTCTGAGTTCCGCTGGAAGCTGGGCCCGGGGGAATCCCTGGGGCTCGGTGGAGTGAAGGGAACCACCCCATGTCTCCACCAGGTCCGTGGATGGCTCCTTCTCTATCAGGGCCACCGGCATGAATAGRCCGACCTTTCATGTTCACTCTTCTCTCCTAGCTCTGCCAGTCATGGGAAGTTTCCAGGAAAGGCGTACTTGCTCAGCACCCAAAGCAGCACACATTTACATGCTGTCCCAAGAGTCTTCCCAGGTYCATCCCTTGTGACCTGCGTGCATGTCCCCAGCTCAGCCATGCTRCAGCCCTTCTCCCTGGACCAAGCACTGGTATCAAACTGCTGGTGGAAGATGACCTCTCCTAATTATCATGGTTACTGACAGCCCTCCCTGCCGAGATGTGGGCCAAGCACCAACATGCCGGGGTCTGGGCACCAAAGCAGAGTGGGCTCCCTCCTCCCAGTTGTATGTAMACCTGGTCCCTGGGGAGACCGGGACAATTTGGTGTGCCTTACACGTCCTACAGATCCTGTTAGCTCTGAGCAGGAGCTGAAAGGCTGAAGACTGTGAAAGAGAGGCACAGGGAGRGTGGAAGGGAAAATGCAGCCAGGGAACGAGGCTGCTTCTCCAGGCAGAGAGGGGCTGGCAGAAGCACCAAGCAGGCTGCTAAACTGCCCTCAGAAATCTGAATTTAAGGTACGAGTATAGCTCCTCAYCACCCACCAGCTCCATCACCAGCATGCCATCAGCCACTGCGATTACCTCCTTTTTCAAAGGATATTCCATGAGAGGGAAGTGTGTTGGCCGCAGTCATCCTTATGAGTCTGAGGCTGGTAGCAGAAGTGTCCCGAATCCTCTGCTTTTGTTATCAGAGAGCAGTCCTTCCACAAAAGCAGCAGAGATAATCCCTGCCCTCAGTGCTCAGCACTGGAGGCAAAACTCCAAGACTCCCTGCTGGAGCTGGGAGTGAATAGGAAGAGCCCCTGGCAAGCTGAGTTCCCACAGAGCAGCATGGCTGGGTGTCACCACACCAAAAAAGCTCACCACAAAAAAAAGGCCAATAAACATTTTGAAACCAGAGGCTGGATGCTGCTCTAGTACCCACTGACAGCTGTGGCAGCCGCTGGGGCTCCTTCGCCCCAAGGAGGAATAGCAGGCTGCCAGCTCCTGACTCACACTTCCAAGGCCTTCTGGACCACTTAGGATGGCAGTGCACTTTCTCCCTTTCCCACATTACACTGAACACTGATGTATGACACAGAATAGGGGATAAGGTCCCTTGTGACAAAACCTCTACATCTAGCAACACTCCCAGAAGGATGCTGTGCTGGGAAGTGAACAAGGACCCAGGCCAGTAGGAAACTCCCAACAGTACCCCCAAATTTGGATGGGGGCAGAGGCCTCGGGATACAACCTTGTTTGCGCCRTGCGGGGCATCTGTTGTGCAGTGCCTACAGCAACCCTGCGGATGCAGCAGGAGACAGGAACTAAAACATCCATCTCTTTATTTCAATGGCAAGAAACAACAACATCCAAACAAAGTTGAAAAGCAATGGGAACACAGGCTTGTGCCAGGTCCTGGGCCTGCTGGAACCAGCACCCTCACGTAGTTACAAAAATACAATCCTACAACAGCGTCTAAGAAACACATACCCAGGTATTGCACAGAACCCCTGCCCCCAGCGGGCAGGGCAACCAACACCCCCTCCGTCTTCACCAAAATATAAGCAGGCTTGGAATTGCACAGCAACTCAGCTCACATGTGCACGGAGGGGCCAGGCAGGGAGGGGGACAGTGTGTCTCTCAACTACCTGTACAAAAACTCTAAGGGAGTAAGGGGGAAGCTAAGGCTCTAAATGCCTCTGGGCCAAGTTGGGCATCCTGTCTGGGGCAGCAGTGGTGTGGACCTCTGAGAAGATGACATTGCCTTGTCTGTCAGCGGCCTGCTAGCAGTGCTGACGAGAACTCCAGGCAGGGCTGAAGTGTCCCAGCTCTCGATATAGTAGGATGATATCATTATGAAATACTGCTGCTGGCCTCTGGGCACCCTGCACTGCCCTGCAGCTCTGTTCCCCAATACAGCATCCCCCATCCTGCAAGGGAACCCTGCCCCGGGCCAAAAAATCTGAAGGGTATTCTGGTTTCCTATGGTATCCTCATACCCTTTTCTTGGTTTGGTAATAGGAGGGATTCAAATGGGATCACCCAGCACTACCCAGTGGGCACAGCTGGGTTTGCACAGACCACACAGAGTGCAGCATCCTCTCCCAGAAGCCAAGATGCAAACAGCAACCCCGTTCATGAACCACTTCCCAGAAGTGGCAAGAAGGTCTGCCAGGCCCAGAGCCATCAGCTTTACTCCTCTGTGGGCAKCTCCTGGTCTCAGAGACTGTCAGTTCTGCAAAAGCCTTGCTGAAGGGCTGGCTTGATGTCTCTGCATCAAGTGCTCAYAGTATCCATAGGTGAGATGGGTTGTGGTGCCTCATGCCCCATGGCAGGTGGTAGGTGAAATTCCATCCCACTGCAGGCAAGACTCAGGGCTAGGAGCCCTGACAGTTCCTGTGAATCCAAATCCCTCTTTCTGCTAAAACTGGAGAAGGTGAGCTGGTGGTCTGCCCAGGTGGATTGTGSCTCAGCTGGGTGAGCTCCCAAGTTTCCCCTGCAAAGCCCTGTGCCCATTTTAGGGAATGGCAGGAGTCAGACTCWGAGGATGCATGTTGCCAGGTTGGGGGGCATGAGGGGATCCCTGAGAGCAGTACTGACCCCAGCACTGACCCTCTGGCCCCATGCAATGTCTTGCATTAAGGGGGAAGCTGAAGCAGGGAGGGCACTGAATCCAGTCAGCATTTGGGAAATACAATGGGCTTCAACACTGCCACAGCCCCAGTAGAGTGCAGCTCTCCAGCATCCTGCAGTGGGCTCACGAAAAGATGCCCAGCACACACTGGCTGTTCAAACTGTCCAACCTAGCCCCATGGAGGGAAATGTGGTGGGAGGGCTTGGTAGCCTTCCTCCATGCCAACCTTGCCCTGAGTCAGACTGCTGACTGAGCACTGAAGGCCATCAGGAGAGCTCCTGCTGTCCTACTTCCAGCTGCACCAGTTCCAGACGCTCCAAGGAAAGGCTAGGTGCACAAGCAACTTCCCATCTGCTGCAGAAGGCTCTGGGTAAGGCAACACAGAGACCTGGTGCAGCCCCAGGAGGGAGGAGAAGGTAGGGCAGGAAGTTGTGGTGAGTYCCTTGGGGCAAAGTCTGAGGCTCACAGCCTCTGCTGTCTGTCCACACAACCTGTGCCTCCCACAACTGTGCCACACAGGAGAGGAAGAAAAGGACACAAACCTAGCCAAGCATCTAAAGAGGGGCATTGCCACCAGAGAGAGGCTGAGCAATGATCATGGGCAGGAGCCTGTTGAGGGGGCACTGGCATTACTCCCGTGAACAAGGGTGATCAGGACCTTCAGCCTGGCCTGCCCCAACAAGGCTGGGAGATAGAGCCCATCTAGGGCAGGGAATGTGGTGAATGAGAGATGAAAGGGTGGACACAAAGAATCAGGCTTCAAGTCTGAAATACCCATTGTCCTCATATACAGAGTCCCAGCCCAGCCTGGGGCAGAGCTCTGCTGTATCCATCTCCAGGGACCAGGATACATCTGGGGAGGGTTGGGCCATAGTTGGCATTGTCCTCTTCTCATCCTTCATGAGCTGGCTTGGGCTAAGGCACGCCAAGCACTACACAGCTGTCTCCTGGTCCTCCCGCTGGATCATCTGGTAGTGCTGTCGGTTCTCGAGGTAGGCAGCTAAGTCAGGGTCATTGGCTTTCTCAGCACGGTGCTTCGGGGTGTCTCCCTGCACAGGAGAGGCAAGAAATCAAGAGTGCCAAACACTGCCTAAACACTGCCTCGGAACCCAAAGGCATCCCCACTCCCCCATGCAGCTGGATCCAGCACAGCCTGCAGCCAAACCCTGAGGCAGGCAGCAGCCAAATGCCCATGTGCTCACCCTGGGATCAAAGTTCTCCTGAGGAACCTGCCTACTGCAGGCCTAGAAGCTGTCCCCTGAGGGACCATCAGCTCCAGGCATGGGCTAGGACAGTCACTGACCCTGGGCATCACAAGTCACCCAAGGGGAGACAAAGGCTGGTCCCCATGACCTGCTCTTCCCCTATGCTAGGGATGCAGGCGGGAAAGGGTGAGGAATGAGGGGTATGTCTGGGGAATGCCCGGGAATACCAACCCCCCTTCCCTCTCACAGCCTGGCTAGTGCTCCTGCTCCCGGAGGAGGATCACATTTCMCCAGCTTATTGCAGCCATCTGGATTGTGTCCACTAATGAACTCCYGCACTCCATAAAAAGCAAATCTGTTAACAGCTCCCAGCTCTGTCTCCTCTCTCCCTTCCCTCCCCCTGCTCCTTGCTCCTCCTCACCAAGTGCCCAGGCTCTACTATGCCACTGAGAAAGGCCACAGAAACCTGGCGCTCTGCCGCTGCSATTGAAAACCAGCCCTAGAAGGGATACCCGTCCTGCTGACTTGTCCCCTGGTGCACAGCAGGGCAYGGGTGGCTGCAGCAGCGTGCTGAGGCCTCCAGAGCAGACTGCAGCCGTATTTCTCCTGAGGAACAATGGTCACATATGCAGAGCCCTCCTCTGGGCCTGAATGGGGCTGTGTACAAAAGCCCACCCACGTGTGGCTGCAGAGAGGTGTCATGCACCAAGGAATCCCCTTGGCATATGCACCCCAAGACTGGCAACACCCCAGAGTCCTACACACACCCCCCAGCAGCCACACTACTCTGTGCTTTGGTGCTGGCTCTCCTCGAGGACCTCCTCCCCAYATCCCCTGAATGCACTCACTCATTTAACAGAGGAGGAATTGAGCTTCTTTCCATCCCCCTGCAGAAGCCCCTCTGCAACACTGCCTGCCTGAAACCGGAGCTGCCAGGGCCTCCCTGCCCAGCTGGGCTGAGGCACATCAACTGATAAGGCTCAGCCTCCCTCACCACTGCAGGGAGCKGGATCAGCCTGCTCCAAACCTGCACTACAGGTCTGCCACTGGGGTTTCTAATGAGGTGGATCCTGCCTGTGCAGGCGGGCTGTGACCCAGAGGCCATGAGAGGTCAGTGTAGCAGCGCAGAGGGGTCCCCAGGCAGCCACGAATCCCGACATGCATTTGCACAGGCACGTGCAAGCCCATCCCCTGGGGCAGGCACATGCCTGAGCAAGGATCCCTTTTGTGCTGGCAGGCTGGGGGCTGTTCCCCTCCTTCAGGCAGATAAGGGGGCTGGGGACAAGAGGGGCCATACCCCCAGAGCTGCCCTCTCATCCTGCCTTTGCCAGCCAAGTCTCCATTCAGGCCAGCCCCACTCTGGGCACAGTGTAAAGCCTAAGCCTTAGAGAGAACCAAGGAAGAGAGATGGGGGGCCAAAGATTATCTGTACAGCWTCCCTCTGGCAGCTGGCAAACAGGGTTGTACATTATCTAAATTGAACCCCAACCTCTACCAGCACTGGTACCCCTCAACTGGGCTTCTAACTGGTGTCCCAAACCCACAGATTGCACCTTCTTGGTTTGTTTCTACATCACCTCTGCTACAGCCCATCACTACAAACCTCCACCAGACAGATTTGACCACATCCTTTCTGCTGTATGCCAGCCTTGGGAACCTCCTGTACCAAAATATGGCCCCAAGCCCTCCCCTTTTGCGACTCCTTTGGCAGGGCTGGCACAATTCCCTGACACCAAGGCACAGCTCAATTAACTCAGCATGTGAGGGGAAGTGCTGCCACTTTCTGCTCCTGCTCCCCACAGGCCAGCTTCACCCGCCAAGAGGAGCTCCCAGATCCCCCTCATGACTGCCTGTGGGGGAGAGCAGGGGGAGTTCTGCAGCTGGGAGGGAACTTTCAGGGAGAATGTCCTTGCTCTGACCCCAGAGGGTGGGAAGGGGGAGACATGGATGAGACATTCCAGCCCCTTGCTTCTAATTTAATAAAACAACAGYGAGAGAAGCACCAGGAGGAGAGGGATTTAACCCCTCTGCAGCTGGGCTCTACTGGGCAAGCATGGATGCTCCATGTCAGCTCCTCTCTGACCAGCAAACATCCCACCCAAAGCACCCCCTGCTCTGCTCTCCTGCTGGATCTGTTCCTTGCCAGCTCTCTGGTTGCCCAGAAAGCCCCGCCAGCCACCGCTGCCGTTGCTGCTGTCACCTGCAGGTCTGTCTTCATGAGCGAAGCCCCGGCCTCCACGATGTAGTGGCAGATAGTGCGCTGGCGTAAGGCTGCAGCCTGGTGCAAGCTGGTTTCACCACTGAGGAGGAGAAAGCGGGAGATGTGAGTTGTCCCCCTGAACAGGGACAAGCAGCACATGCAGGTGGCAGCGAGGGACAGCAATTCAGCAGCAGCGAGAGCTGATGGTAAGCTGTGTGATTGTTCAGGCAGCCCTGGCAGAGGAGGGGGCACTACTCAGGGGCACTCAGTCCAAAATGGACAGGGAGTCATGGCTGGCAATTTGAGCAAGGGTAGCTGAAGTGCCCAGATGACTGGTCACTTTGCGGAGGGTCTGGCCAACAGGTAATGCAAGTCAGGCAGCAACTTACTTCTCCTCCTCTGTGGCATCAAGGATTTCTGAAGGAGCTGTGGAAAGAAAGAGTGCAGGTGAGTGAGATCCGACTGTGAGGCAGACAGACCTGTCTATTCCCTGGTCATAGTATGCATCATTCTATAGGGGCTGCTATTTTCATGCTGCCTGCAAAAGGCCCCAAAGAACCCAGGTCAGCAATGGCATCTGAGCCCAGCTGAGCCCAAGAAAGAAGAATTGGTTGTGGACTCACATCTAAATAAAAATAAAGCTGTCTGTATTTCAGTGGGAACTGCCAAAAACAACAGGTCAGCTGCCCTGAAGGCAGAAGCAGGACACTGAGAAATGTTTTCCAGAGACATGCTGATCCCTGCCAGGATGCAGCAACAGCCATGAGGACGGCCCAGTACTGGCAGAGAGATGCCAGGGAAAGCCCATGCAYCAGAAGGACAGTGTAGCAAACCCAGAGGGAAGGGATCTAAGACCAGGAGCATTCTGAGCAGAGGGTTCATCTTTTTTGGCTGCCAGGCTGCTTTGCTAAGAGTGGCACTCTAGCTCCAGCTCACCATTCTCAATGATGTATTTGACGATGTCCTTGCTCCCTGATTTGACAGCATGGTGGAGGACAGTCTGGCCTGAGGAGTCTCGCACCATCAGGTCTCTTCCAGCTCTGTGCAGCTCTTGGAACTACAGGATTGACAGATTGCTCAGGATGAGTYGCATTTCCCAGCTCCAAGCCCCAGGATCCAGCACCAAGTGCCTGGAGTGCCTGACAGGTTTCATGGATGCTTGGGGCTGGTAGGGAGCTTTCTGCAGCTCAGCCATGCTACCAAGTTCCTTCCCGTTGTGTTCCCCACGACAGGAACCAGAGCTTCTTGTCAGAAGCCTGTCTGGTTTCCAGCCACCACTCCTGAAGGAAGACCCTTGAGGTGCGGCTCCAGGGCAACTGGGGAGCATGGCTGGCAGGGCTTCCCTTAGCCCAAGGGGCACACCAGCCCAGGAGCCAGCYTTGGCTGCTCATTGCAGCAGGCTGTGGGAGCACCTACCTTGCTGAAGTTGCCACTCTTGGCAGCTTCTATCAGAAGGTCATCTGCAAAGAGAGATGTGTCAGGGTCAGAAAAGTGGATTTGTAACACTCTTTATATAATCCTGGAGACAAGAGTTGGACACCAGAGATGTGCAGCAGTCCACTGAGGAGCACAAGCTCCTCCAGGCATTAACCCCTTGGTCAGACTGCATTTACATGGCTCTTACACCTTCAGGAATGTAAGGAACAAGCCTGCGGAAAGAAAGAGACATTATGTAGCTGGGGGTGCAGCCAGACCTCAGCCCCAGGGAAGTGCATATGCAGGGGGAGTAGTCTCTGCCCTTGGGCAGGATAACTTGTGATGCAAGCAGGGAGCAGGTCTCCTGGGCATCAGCCAGCAGCTGGGATGAGACGCCTCTCATCAATGATTCACTCACACTTCCAAGCTCCGATCAAGCTTCAGGAAACTCTTTCCATTTGTTCAGCTTGGTGAGGTCCCTGATCTAGTGTTCCCACCTCCCCAGTTGCCTGGCAGAGACAGCCTCCCAACTCAATCCACAGCACTCAGCTCTGCGGGTAGAGGATTAACCCCTTGCCACATCATTTCCCTCATGGTGGAGCCGGGAAGGCGCCTGGCTGGGCCGCTCCACAAATCACTGTCAACTCTCTTGGGCTCACCTCGGGGTCACCCGCCTGCAGGGCTCCATGTTTCAGGACACATGAAGCAGCAGGGCTCCTGCCTGCTCACCAGGCAAAAGATAGGCAAAAAAAACATGGCAAAGAAACAACACAGTGCAACCTAAGAGGGGGTATGACCAGGGATAGGACTTGACTCACCTTTATGTGGGAGGCAGCGTTCAGGCTCAGCACTGGAAAGGAAGAAGAAAAAGCATAASTAACCCTGCCAGTCCTGGCAGCAGATGGCCCTAAAGGGCACACCACCATTAAAGGGATGGAGAAACCTGCCTGAGGCATTCCTTCTTCCCTTATCAGGGTTCTTCCCCAACCCCACTCTGATTTCTATGGCTGCTCCTAGCACCACTGCTCATGCAYACCTGACACTGGCCTTAGTTTGGCTCAAAGACACTCATGTCCTTTACCCCATGGGCCCRGTGCTGGAGCTTGACCCTGTGGCTGAGCCACCTGGTGATGCCCCACTGCTTAGGGCAGCACTGTCAGAGGAACAAGGAAAACAGGATGGCATTTCATCCCTTAGTCTAACTCGGCACTGAATTCCTGCTTACTTCCAGGGAGCTCTCCTGTAATCTGGTGCAGGGATCAATGCTGTGAAGCCAACCCTAGCTCTCCCATTACTGTCCATTCTTCCTGAGGCCCAGAACTCCCATGCCAGACTCACCTGGGGGCAGGAGAGGAGGGTGGAGAGGAGGAAGAGGAGGGGAATGCAAAATGGTGCCCAGGGGGTGTAGCAGATGAGTCCACGAGGTCAGGCATGGCAGGAGAAGTGCTCACAGTCTGAGTSACCACTAGCTCTGGATCCAGCACATAAAGCTCGTCCTGAGAGATCTCTGTCACATAGTTGAGGTGTTCCTGAAACACACAAGACAGGATTCCTCAGAAGCAAGACTTACTTCTGCAAAGCTCCATCCCCTCATATCCCAGTGGGTAGGTTTGTTAGCCACCCATTTGCCCAGTAGAGCAATGGTGGGTTGAACAGTCTTCTGCCTGGGAATCTTCACATCTCCTTGCTCCTTTCAGGCTTTCTACCTGCTGCTACTTTAGCAGCCTTGTAAACCTTATCTCCATGTCCTCCTCCCCAGATCACTACGGAAAGTATCTGTTACTGGTGAAGATGACTCCAGTTGGCAGGTCCTCTGGCCAGTCTTGCTATGTTTGCTATTTCTTASCTGCTGCACTGTAGGGCTTTGCAAGCAGCTTTCAACCCAAGGTTCTATGTTACCATCCAGACTTCTTTCCTTTTCTCCAGGAGCCTGGTCCATCCCTCAGGGGATGCCAAAAGGCAGGGCAATGGTATGAGACCTGTGTGGCCCCAAGGCTATGCCTGCCTGTTGGTCTGCATGCAGATGGGATACCCAAGCACCTTACCAGCAGATGCCAGGGGGATGATGGTGCAGAATGAGGCTGCACTCACCTGTGCACGGTCTATCCTGTAGAACCGATCAGCTGTGGTTGCTGTAAGACAGGAACAGAATGAGACAGGGTGATTCTTAGTGTGAGATAAGGGACATGGTCTCTTCCACCACAAGAGACAGTGAACTATCCAACCACTTAATGGCTTGCACGGAGGATACAGCAAAGCAAACAGCACCACCTGACCAGGAGCAAACCACTTCCCTTCATGACTTTGCCAATGTCTTCACCCTAGAGGCAGTCCCTAGGGCCTGCAGACCACCATGTCCCTGTAAAACATGCCTTCGCTTGCTATTTCCTCCTCAATGACTCCTGGCAGGGAGCCATAGGTAAGGCAAGAACATATCTAGCTGATGCCATGCCTTTTTCTGGGGGCTTTTAGGTGGTCCAGCTTCAAACCAGCCTCCAGCCTGTCTGAGTGCATCCCTCTGCTCATCCCTCTTCCTTAGAGAAGAGATCACAGAGAGAAAGGAGCCCCAACTGAGTAAGTGGCTATGCTGGAGCCAGACACACACAGCCACCACCCCTAGGGGAGCAGGGAGGGGTTACAGACTTAGGGCATCACCAAAGGAGAGCAGGACAGGTATGAGCACAGTGTCAGGACAGCTGGGTTCCCATGCAGGGTGGCATTTCCTCCATGTCCTGACAGGCTGCTGGTGCCAGCCCAGGAGAGGTCGCTGCAGGGGGATCCTTGCAGACCCAAGGAAGTCTCTCTGCAAACAGACTGGGGATGTGCCAGAGCAGATGAGAGGAGTGAAAGAGCCGTGTTTATCCCAGATATTGGCATCCAGGGAGCTGCTTTTCAAGGCCTGTAATTCAGCCACTTGAATGAGCCTGTGCTGTGTTGAATGAGGCTCTAGCCTCTTTCCTAACACATTTTCCTGAGTCCAGAACCTGCTGCTGGGAGACTGGCAGGAGAAAGGAAAGTGGCTCTGGTACAGCAGTCCTGGTAGTGACACCTGGGAGCAGCAGCACCAGCAACCCCCACATGCAGGGCTGGAACCTCGAAGGGAGAAGCTGCACCCTCCCTGCCTAGCATGAGGCTTCCCAGCCCATCTGGCAACCCATGGCTGTGCTCTGCTGTGGTCTACACCCTGCTTATTGGGATGTCAGGGGGATGAAATGCTACCAATGGACATTTCACTTAGTCAGCTTCCAGTCAGCTTCTTGGTCAGTCAAGGCAAAGGGAGAAAAAAAAAAAAAACTACTTTCAGGGATGGGAAAAGAAGCAGCTGGAGCTCAGCAGAGAGCCTGCTCTCCCGTAACACTGSGAGGCTCATGGTGAGCCTGGCTCCGAGCATGCTGGAGCAGGGGGGCCCCCTGCCTGCATGACACAGGAGAGCAGCCCCAGCAGTCCCGCAGTGACACATGCCACCAAGCTGCCTTCAGCTACAGGGGAAGACAACAGCAGACACTCCTTGCCCTAGTCCTGGTCAGCAGCCAGAAACACAGCATGGGGCAAAGCACTGCTGTGCTTAGCCCCAAAGACCACAACATCCCTGAGTCCCTAGCCTCAGTGGTTCCCTGGGGCTKGTCACTGAGTGCTTGTCTTCTCACACCCAAATTCACAGAATCACAGAATCATCAAATTGCTTAGTTTGGAAAAGACCCTTAAGATCATCAAGTCCAACCATTAAACCYACATGGCCAAGTCSACTACTAAACCACATCCTTAAGTGCCACATCTACACGTCTTTCAAATATCTTAAGGAGTGGGGACTCATTCACTTCCCTGGACCAAAGTGCTCAACCACTCTCAGTGGGAAAAAATCCTCCCTGTTGCAACTTGAGGCCATTTCCCTTCATCCTGTTCTTTGTTACTCGGGAGAAGAGATGGACACAACCTCCTTTCARGTAGTTGTAGACAGAGATAAAGTCTCCCCTCAGCCTCCTTTTTTCCAGGCTAAACATCCCCAGCTCCCTCATCTGCATATCCTAAGACTTGTGCTCCAAACCCTTCCCCCCMTCCATTGGCCTTCTCTGGACACACTTCAGCTCCTCAATGTCCGTATCATCTAGTTGATGAGGGGCCTGGAACTGGACACAGCACTCAAGGTATGGCCTCACCAGTGCTGAGTACAGGGGGTCTCACTGGCCACTATTCCTGATAGAGGTCAGGATGCCATTGGCCTTCTTGGTCACCTGGGCACACACACAYACTGGATAATGTTCAGCTGCTATTGATCAGCACYCCCAGGTTCTTTTCCCTGGGCAGCTTTCCAGCCACTCTTCCCTCAGCCTGTAGCATTGCACAGGCTGTTGTGACCCAAGGGCAGGACACTCACCTTGTTGAACCTCATGCAATTGGCCTTGGCCCATGATCCAGCCTGTCCAGATCCCTCTGCAGAACCTTCCTGCCACTCCCACCCAACTTGTCTGAAAGTGACTGAGGACTTGATCCCCTCATCCAGATTGATAAAGATAATAAACAGGATCAGGCCCAATACTGAGCCCTGGGGATCATCACTGGTGACCGGCCACCAGCTGAATGTAACTCCAGTCACCACCCCTCTCTGGGCCCGGCCATCCAGCTGGTTTTCTACCCAGTGAACAGTGCACTCATCTGAGCCATGAGCAGCAAGTTCCCCCTGCAGAATGCTGTGGGAAACTGTGTCAAAGGCCTTACTGAAGTTCATGTGGCAATATCCACAGCTTTTCACTCAYYCACTGAGCAGGTCACCTTGACACAGGAAGAGATCAGCCTGGTCAAGCAGGACCTGCCTTTCACACACTCAAGTTGGCTGAACTTGATCCCCTGGTGGTTCTGCCTGTGCTGTCTGATGAGACTCAGGATGACCTGATCAATGACTTTTCAGGGCACCGGGGTTGGGCTGACAGGCCTGCAGTTCCCCAGATCCTCCTTCTGGCTCTTCTCATAGATGGGCATCACATTTGCTAACTTTCAGTCAACTGGGACCTCCTCATCAGCCAGGATTGCTGGTAATTGATTGAAAGTGGCTCAGTGAGCAGTTCTGTCATCTCCCTCAGTACCTCTGTGTGGATCCCACCCAGTCCCATGAACCTGTGTGTGTCTAAGTGGTACAGCAGGTCACTAACCATTTCCCCTTTCATCATAGGGGTTTCATTCTAGTCCCTGTCTCTGTCTTCCAGCTCAGGGGCATGGATACCCTGGGAACAATTGGTCTTACTATTAAAGATTGAGGCAAAGAAGGCATTAAGTACCCTATCRTTTGGTTCCTCCTGTTTGTAGCCCATGCTGCATGCATTGGTGTCGATGCACTWCAGTTGGGCTACTGATTCTACCACTTTTTTGGGGATAGGAGTCCTAATTCCTATGYCCTAACTCTCAAGCGCTTCTGTGGTTTCCAACGCATCAATGAGCCTTGGATCTTTGCTGCCATATGGACCTCCATCTCCCACCTCCATTGAGCTGGCAGACCAAAGGACCTTGCTAGCACATCATCAGATCCAGTCAACACTCCCAGGGGAGGGTGATACTYACAGTCTAGGAAGCACCACTTGGGTGACAGTTTCTGGAATGACAGTGTCTTCGGCTTGGCTCCATCTCCCTCCTGCATTACAAAAGAGAGGATAAAGACAGAGGTTATGGCCTCCACATCTCTCTTCAGAGCATTCCTCCTGCTTTGGGAGGTCCCTGTACACATAGAGGACCACAGGCACTTTGATGTGAAGAGGACATTGAGCACAGGCACAGCACACTGCAGCATGGGACAGACTGAGCTGACTGTAGAGAGGTGTCATAAGAGCAGCCCATGAGACCAGCACGGTGGACATGACAGATGGGCCCAGTGGACAGCGTGAGGCCATACACACCTGAAARAGAAGGCGCTCTAAAGCAGAGGGCTGTGGAGGGAAATCCTGCAGAAAGGCAAGGTGTACTGTTACAGCCTGCATCTGGGCAGCGCCCATCTCTCTCTGATTCCACCAGAGCTGCTTAATCTGCTGCCATATCTGACTTTTCACACTGTCTGGCCAAGGTCCCTGGCCCCAGCTAGGCTTTAAGGCCAGAGCACAGTGGTTGCCCAAGAAATGGGAAGAGGCAAACCACGAGGTGACCATGGAACACCAGCCACATTGCAGTTTTAAAGGTGCAGGAGACTGCAGAGGTATCAGTCTACCACACYGACACTGCAGGAGAGCATTGCCCTGCTAGCCACGCGCCTGCCTGCCTGCCTGTCCTCACCAGTGCCTGGGCAAAAGGTGTGCAGGGGACAGACATGCAGAGTAAGAGGCAGCCAGTGTGCCAGCCCCGGCAAGCAACTCTGCAACTCAGCCCTGCAGGACACTATGCATACGATGGATGGTAATCCCACAGGTACAAGAGCCATCTAACAGCAGACTAAGCAAGGTCCCTTCAACCTTCTGTGCAACAATCAGATTGAGCAGTGCAGCACCAGAAACCACACTATGGGCTTAGAAGGCATTATTCACCAGGRGCAAGAGTTAAACAGTCTGTGTATGGGCCACAAACACATGCTAGTAYGTTGGCAGGGGCACAAAAATTAGTGCTTGCAAATAAAGAGTTGGATGGTTATAAACCTAATCCAGGCACCCGGAGAGGACAGAGCTGTGCCAAGAAACACAGARAGTGTGGAGGGTTGAAGGGTTATAGGCCCCCACAGCATGTGTGCTGACTTTTTCCACTATCCTGTAATTTTTCAGGGTCACTCTCTGGGCATAGAGTACACAGTCAGAAGAGAAATGCTGAAAAAGAAGCTGCCAGACAGCAGGGRGCAACAAGCCATCCAGCCTGGGATCCTGCCTCCACCACATGGTAAATGCAAACAGTGACCTGATAGCGTGATCGGAAGCAAGAGTGTGTATCTTGGTGCATGCAGGTCAAAGAGGCTTAGAAATCCTTTCCCTGGATTTAGACTTAAAAAGTCCCTCCATCCTCAGCATTCAGCCAGAACCACTCACAGACACTCACCTCCTGCAGCTTCTCAATTTGGGTCCGGCAYAACTCCAGGTCACTGTCTCCTGGAACCACGATAATCCCCAGTGGCACAGCTGCATGAAARGGCACAGGCACAACTCAGGGAGCAGCCTGTGCCCTCATTCCCAACACCTCACACAGTTTAGCTACCGGTTTGCCAGACTTGGGGACTAAGTTCCCACCCCCTGGTYACTCAGCTGGTTACTCACAGGCTTCCTTAAGCTTTTCCTTGTCATAGTTCAGGGCCTCATAGTCACGCATGCTGATTCGGCTCACCCGGATCCGCAGCCGCTCGGGCACTGGCTGCTGGCTGCATGCAGGAGGCAAGGAAAAAGGAAGATATGGCAATATGGCAGTCTACTTTCTCCTTATGCCCCTCATCCCTCCAAAACAGGCAAGAGCACATTGTTGTACAGACTGGGGTGGGGAGCTTGGCACCAGCAGCTTCCCCAGCATCCAGGTCTGGCCATATTTTTGCAACCTGATCCCTTCCCAGACCCTCCCCAAGAGAGGACTGTATTTCCCTGCCAACTGTCCTTCCTTGGAGAGAAGGTGGCAGATTGATCTGAGGAACCTACTCATTGAGCAGAGGCATGGAGTTGCGCCGCTTGGTCTTCTGCACCATGTTGGCTTGGTTGCGCAGGGAGATACGGATGCAGGAAGCTGCCAGCTTGCAGGGCTCTCCATCTACCTGCATGGGGATGGCCTTGGACGTGGTGAGAACCACCTGCCTGCACTGACAGAGCCGCTCCCCATGGCCACCGACCTGCAAGGCAGCCTGTGAAAGGGTCCAAAGTAAGAGCAGAGCATGGACTGAGAGGTGGGTGAGCAGAGCACCCATTGTCAGCTAGAAGTTGCAAGTGAACCAAGTTCTGAGGGTCTTAGGTCTGATTTCAGTGAGAAGGGACTCACAGAGATCAGGGCATGGTCAGCACCTCACCTAAGTCTTAGAGAGCAGACACTATCACACAGGCCAGCACCACAACTCCTCCAGAGAGTATCTGTGGAACTGGTGGGCTAGCTGGCAACTGATCAATGGGACTGGTCACTCCCCCAGTGGCTACTTACAACTGCCAACAGCCCCAACTCACCAGCGATGTCATGGTGAAGCCAATAACTTCAATGCAGCCGTCATCATGACGCTGGGGTTCAAAGTCATGGTGTTCCCCAGGGTTGCCCCAGGGCATGGTGCCTGCACAGTACCTGTGAAGGGAYGGGAAAAGATGCCTGGACCAGCATCCCAAACCCAGGCAGAGATCTACAGCACAGGTGTGAGAAGCCCAGCATATGAAGACAGGTTCTGGGGCTGCTCACCTTGGGATGTTCAGGAAAACCAGGCACTGGGGCTTCAGGTCCTGAATCTTGGAGGTCAGGTCTGTTCCATCACACTGGAGACAACACAGGGGTGTTCAGGCTGGTGCAAGAGGGAGACTGGTCCCTCCTACCCACTTAAGAAGAAATGGCCTCCCTCCTCTGCTCTGTACAATGAGTGTTCTCCAAGTCAAGGGAAGCTGATGCTCCAAGGAACATATCTGTTCCCCAACCCTGACATATTCAGYGTGCCAAGAACACTCATCACACCTCCACAGCCCACCCCCTCCTGGGACCAAAGCACCCCAGTACACTCACCACCAGCCTGACATGCTTTGCCAAGTCTTTGGAGCTCCCAGTAAGGAAGTCAGAGAAGGCTGTCTGCCAAGGTAAGAGACAGAGTTAGTGCCCAGGTGTTCACCAGAATGGGCAGCCAGGAAGCCTACCACTGACTTGCAGACCTCAGCTGCTGAAACCTGTAAACCAATCCCTTTTTCAGCTGCTGACAGAAAACCTCTCCTCCTCCAAAACAACCTGATTCATTTCTCTTGCTATTTTGCATGTATCTTCAGTAACATGCTCTAGTATTCCCTTGCCAACCCACTCCTGACTTTGGGGAAGAGCTGGCAATGTAAGTCTCCTCCAGTGAGACTCAAGTTACAAGAAACAGATTCAGTCTCAAGCTGTAATGAAGTACCACAAAACAGAGCCRAAGTGACCCCATCTAGAGATTCTAGGAGGGACAGCATGGGTCCTCTTTGGGTTTAACTSTGCAGACAGAGATACAAGCAGGACAGATGTGAAGCAGCACAGAGCAGCACTTGGCCTTTAGTACTGCTCAAATACCAGTCATCAGACACATGGGTAAAAAGTATATTGAGGATGGGGAGACAAGAACAAAGATGAYACTGAGACACAAAGCTCTAGAGGTGAGATATAGGAGGGTGGTATAATTAGCCAGGGAGCTGTTACTGGTCTAAGGTACACAATGGAGACTCTGTGGAAAGGCTTCCTATTCCTTTGCAGGGGGGACAGCCTGCCTTCCCACAGCTCCAGGGAGGTCCTGCCCGGGTGACCACCCGTGAGCCGGAGATCAAGAACAATAGTGGCAGGAGATCAATACAGCAACTCTACTGCAGGCCACGGAGCAAGTTGTACTGCCAGCAGCACTCGCAGCCAAAGAGGAGCTGCAACTCCCAGCACTGCAGCCTTTCTCTAGCAACTCTTCAGCTTTGGGCTGGGCTGTTTAGCTTGGGTGCATGTGAAGGTCCACGTAATTTGAATGAGTGAGTTTAGGGTGCAGACAGGACACAGGTCCACTCCTGTGCTCCAGCTGACATTAAGGCTCCTGTGAAGCCAGGCTCAGATATCCTCCACACACTCACCCCAGCATAGAACATTTTATTCCGAAACCGGCTGTTGAACTTCTCTGGGTTGGCCTCTAGGGAAAGGAGAAAAAAGTCCAGGTCACTGGCCTACACATGGAAATATTTCACTTGCCAGCTCTCCTTAAATACAGCTCTCCAGCCAGCCTCAGCCTGGAGTCTACCCCCAGCTTTTTTCCTGTGCAGACACCCCTCTTCCCCCTCTGCAGCTTGGACTTGTTCCCCATGTTTCACCTCCAGCTCTGTCCCTGAAGCAGTTCTCTTGTTCACTTTCCAGAGGAACTCACAAACAACAACAGGACCATCCCACAGACCCCGACCAAGTCCTGCCACTTTCCTGTACCTCGGGATTCGTGGAACTCCAGCGTCACCCGTGCGTCAAAGCCAAGGCTAAAGTAGTTATTAAAGACATCCAAAGGGAGCTGAAATGGAAAGGAGGAGTAACGTTGAGGCTGCTAGCATGTGCCGATGGCAAAGATGAGGTCAGGTTACAGCACAGCCACTACAGTGCTCATGAGGCTGAGGGACCCTGCTTGCCTTTTCCCTAGGAAAATACAGAGGTCACCAGCCTGAGATGATGGATTAGTTCCTGGCTCCTAGGGGTAAGGGAAGTGGTCCAAAGGGACACACTTTGCTCTCTGAAGTTTTTGCAATCACCCACATTTCTGCAAAAGAAAACAGTCTCACAGAAGACTGGTCTTACACCTGTTGCAAGTTGTGGTTAAAACCCTTCAGTAGACATTTAGTTATGAACGCTACATGCCGTGCTGTAAGTGCTGTGGCTCAGAGCCATGAAGAGAGCAGTGATTTGGAGAAGTGAGAGGAAATCACCAATGCAACAATGTATCTCCAGGTGCTGGGGCTGCCTGAGCCAGTGGGAGAACAGAGACACAGGAAAYAGTCAGGGAGAGGAGGTGTCCCACCTTGTCAGTGGCTGCCTCATCCTTTTCCTCAGGGCTTGTGTCAGGGTTTGGCTCCACATGGAGGTTCCAACGATCRAGCTGCACTATGTTGCCATCTTCTACATGTGATAGGATCTTGGACAGAGGCTCATCCGTGTAACCCTGGTGAAGAAAAGGACTTGGTGAGTCTCATGCCTGCGTTCCACAGAGATACCCCAGACAGCAGGCTTTGGTATGACATTCCAGACTAAAAGATGTGAAAAGATCAACCCTACTTGAATGCACAGYGAAGTGGGACTTGAAATTTAAAACATTTTCCATCTAAAAATGTTCCAAAATTTGAAATAGCAATTGCTTTTGTAYAATCTAATGCAGAACAATTCAAATGTCAGAAGAATGGCAACATCCAAATTGCACTTATTTGTTGGTATGCATTTATAGGAAGTCAAAACACCAGCCCATGCAAATCTCCCCTCGTGTCTGGAGCAGAGGTTAAAGCAATCAGCACTTCTCTGTCAGCAGTGGGCTCTTGTGTCCATCACTTACCCCACCCCAATTCAGTGTTCTGGCCAAGTCATTCCCTGTCCCCAAAGGCAGGATGGCCACAGGAGGAGGTGGGTTGATGCGTAACTGGTCCAGAATGGAGAGTATCCAGCCCACCTGTTCAAACAAGAGAGGGCAAAGAAACCATTGGTTACCTCAGGGACCAGCAGGCAGGTAGAGGTGAYTAAGAGCACTAGTGATGGCAGAGGGGCAGAGATGGGGTCTCCTTAGCCATAACTAAAGCTATTCACGTCTTTAATGCTCTAATCAAGTGCTGCAGGAGATACCAGTAACCCCAGTGAGGACACTGGCCCTCAAAAAGGCTACAAATCCAGACACGTTACAGACTAGCACTCCCTGGAGCAGTGCAGGAGGGGACCCACAGTATCCATGCCACCAGCTGTACCACACACACAGTGTGCACAGTTTGCCCCACTGCAGCAAGGAGCCCTGCTGTCTGCACTGGAAATGCCTGGGCAAAGGGGAACTACAGGATGAGGGGGCTGGGACTCACCGTGCCATCTCCCCCACACGCCAGGATCCGGAGGTTGTGGACTTTGCGGTACAGCTCCAGCCTGAAGGGAACAGGGATGTTGAAGAGGGGAGGAGAGAGGTAGTGAAGGTGTGAAAYGGCAGCTGCATCACAGAGCCCTTGGCAATCACAAAACCACATCCATGTCTCCCTCCAGAGCTGCTCACAGCAGTGAGCAAAACCACAGTAACTTTGGCTTCACCAGCTCTTGCAGAGGAAGAGCAGGGTGTMCAGAGGCTGCACACACCTACATAACCCAGAATGCAGCAAGCAGACAAGACTTACACAACATTAGTTGAATATAAGGAACTATGTCTAGGAACCTCACCCCACACATAGTCTCTTCACCACTAGCCTCAAGATTAGACCAGCCCTCTAGCAGGAATCACTGACTATGAGTAAYTGCCACAAACTATCCTAGAAAGGCCTCTCAAAGCATTGAAAGCCTCTTTGCATGTGGGAGCTATGAAGCCTCTGCTAGCTAGGGGAAGAGCTCTAGGGAGAAATCCTAGGAGGATGGGAAAGAGAAAGGTACTGTCCCCATTGGTACTCACGCCTCCTTGGGTCCACCCTGGCTGAGGTCAAAAACTTGCCGTGGGTTGAGATACCACATGAAGGATTGGATGATCTTGGTTCCCTGTGGGGAAAAGAAAGACTTCAGGTAATATTAAGTTATAGTGAATAGCAGAATAAGGTATCTGGTCCTGGAGACTGGCCAAGACATTCTGGAGGGGACATAGGCACAGCCTGGCCAAGGTGGGAACTGCTGGGCAGCAAACTGGCATTGTAGCCTCTTGTGCAGCTGAGACATCACCAAAACTATGMTGAAAGCTCATCAGTCAAATGGCAAAGCCCACACAGAGATGCCTTCTCAGGGAGATACCAGACAATACCATACCTGATTCCCACCGCTCTTGGGGTTCACGAACACCAGCAAGGGCTTCATGAGAGGAGCTGGCATGGGCTTGATGACAAAGGGTTTCCACCTCCCTTCCTGCAACAGATACCATAGATCCTTCAACAAACCAGGGGAAATGCAAACTCCACCTCCAGCTGAGCCCTAACATGCAGGTCAGAAGCAGGAGGAAGAGAACATCCCAGCCACCCCATAAACTTTATATCTGGGATATACCCTGCCAGCAGGCACCCTCCCTCCAGCTCCACCTCCTTAACCTAAGTGCAGACCCAGCAAAGACCACTTTTATTCCCAGCCTAGCTCCTCACTGCTCAGTCCCTCTGCCCTTCCAAGAAAAGGTCATTCCCAGTCCCCTCACCTCTTACCTCAGCCCCCTTTTTGCTGGATTTTCGCTTGAATGACGTCCTCTTCTTCTTCTTACTAGATTTCAGTGGATTCTAGAGAGAAAAGAAACGAACAGAAAAGCTCTGTGAGGAGCCACTGGGCAAGTGGGAATTGTGAAAGAGCCACCTGAGCTGAAGTGACTTACCTGGGGCCGCCTGACTCGCAGAATCCAGGTGGGAGGAATGACAACAGCAGCATGAGCTCCCAGGGAGCAGGGTTCTTCAATGTGTTGCAGCATAAAACATGACACTTTGCTGTGATACTGGCCAGGGAGAAGACAGAGAGAAAACTCAGCTGCTCAGTTTGCTGGGCACAGCCACCATCTCCTCCTCTCATGTCCCCTATGCCAATGCAGGGAATGCAAGACAAAACTGTGCAGRAATTTTGTAATGGGAAGGCAATGAAGAGAAAGTTTTTCGAAGGAACTTGCAAATGTCATAGTWCAGCTTCTCCCAGCAGGAGGAGCTGTTAAGGGCAGGCTGCAGAGCAGCAGCWTGGGGAGTCCCAGCAGAAAGCAGAGGTGATTAGTGCAGAACCGACTGGTAAGGAATTTGAGGGGCACTTTGCTYACCGCTTGTTTGCACCAGGAACAGCTGATGGCTACAATCTCTTTGCTGTGGAAGGCAAACTTCTGCTGAAAACCCTGTGGAAGAAAGGATAAGAGGCTTAGAGAATTCCCTCATAGTTTCCTACCATCCAACARGACTTTTGCACCAGTAAAAGAGACATTAATGAAGAGAGCACGTCTGCAGCTGGAGCCCTCCAGGTCCTGTCAGACAGCCCCAACCACCAGAGCGGCACCAAGGAGGCCACTGTGCTCTGCAGGGGTGCCCTTACTGYTCAAAGAAAGCATGTCAGGAAGACAGTCTCCTTCAGGATTAACTGGGCCCAGGGGATGAACTACTCTATGTGGGAAGCACTTACATAGTGCTTCACTGAGCAGAGCAGGGCACGTGTCTTGGTTTTGCTGCCAAACAGGAATGGTGGGATGTCCCTGGTTACCAGCACTATTCTTTTTCCTGGCTTGATCTTAGGCTGMGAAAAATGCCCAAGGTGCCCCCTCACCTTGCCACACTGCCGGCATTTCCCTTCCTGCCGCCTCCGGTGCACCCAGTGATGCCGGACAACGATGGGCTAAAGGGAAAAAAAAAACAGAAAAGAAAAAAAATGGGGAGTGAAGAGTCCATTGTGTGAGGGAACACAGAAACAAGCAGAAGAAATAGACACAGGCCAACCAGGACCTCTGCTCTTGCAGCAAACCCACTGCTCATAGGCACCAGCACCCCACACTCTGAGAGAAGGCAAAGCCAAAGAGTCAGGGGGCAAGAGGCCAAATTGGGATGCTCCAAGAACAGGGAATTAAAACCAGAAGAAACTGGAAGGAGACGGAAACTGAAGACTGAGAACCACACAAAGCACACCCAGTGGAGAGTTGGCAAGCAGTAGCACATCTCTGTGCCTTAACATCCCTGCCCAGATGCCCCTAGTGCCAGGCGAAAAACATGCTGTTAGAAGGTGTGAAAATCTCTAGGGAGACACACTTCGTGCCCACAGCAAGAAGATGGAAGTGCTTGCAGCTAAGCTGTGAACATCCTCACTCCAAATTCCTCGAGGAGAGTGGCCACCCCAAAACCCTCCACACCCACTTCCCCCTGATCCTTCCTCAGGCCAGTCCTGAGCCTGCCTCAGTCCCAGCATGGGCAGCAAGGCTGCTCACCAACACCTCTGCTCTGCCTGCAGGCTCATGGTGGGTTCAGGGCTGGGACTTGCAGAAGTGAACGTGAGGGAGTCAGTAGTTTTGTAATGAAGCACCACATGTCCTAAATCCCTAAATCTTCCAACCCCAGTTTGGGAATGGTACTGCAGAGAGAGTAGCAAAAGGAGAATAGGGAGTGCAAGTTTACAGGCTGCCATGGCAGGGCCCAACACTCTGCTCCTGACAGATTTTGGGATCATGATGCTGAGAGGCAGAGACTGGCAGGAGGTTTGAGTCAGCTCCAGTGTTGCCTGCTCTGAGTGCAGCACATGGGAGAGGACAGAGTCTTGTTGGCTTTAGCAGACATTAATCAAGTAAGAGCAGAAGGAGGGCTATGCCTTGAGCTTAGATCTGGGTCCAAGCAGGCATGTCTAGGGAAAAGGCTGACCCTGAGGAGGATCCCTGGCACCACAAAGGCCAGAAGAACACCTTTTTAGGGAAACAGGAAGGAAGAGGCCTTGGAGGAACTGAGAAGCGTTAGAAAGACAGGATGGAGAAGCAGAATTTGTGAGAATAAAGAAAAAGTAAGGGGAGGAAGAAAACATTTGTAGAGATTGGAGAGCAGAAAAATAGAGACAGAAGATGAAGCAGAGGCAGCAAGCGGTCAGCAGAGCCCAAATGGGTAAGTGAAGCACAAATAAGGGAGCAAGGCTAAGAGTGATATGGGAAGGAGGCACAGCAGGAGAAAACAAGAAACCAAGGTTTAGAGTGATGCTCAAAGCTTCCCTTTACGAGGTCACACTGGCATTTCCAAGCAGGCAACTTTGTGTTTAAATACCTTTCCCCAACTAGGTCTGCTGTGCCAGCACAAACACCGTGTGGGGGCAGCTCTATTTTCAAAATGCCCCAYGACTGAGCCACCCACACCCACTCCAGAGCACACACAGACTACACTGACACCAGAAAACAGTCTGTAGGCTCCCCCCATGCAGATTCAGGAGACTCAGAACATGCAAACCATTGGATGCTCTGCATTTACTGCCTGCAAACTCCTCACTCTTCACACTCAGTCAGTGCTGCTGCCTTGCAAAGAAATTCCCCTTCACAGTACCACCCTGTTTGTCCAGGAAGGAACATGATGCCTCCACTCCGATGGGCAACATGATGGCAGCATCTGGTGTCTTTACCACCAAACTGGAAATGGGAGASGCAGATGTGGGCACAGTCCAAAGCACATCTCTCACCTCCCGTATGTTCCGGGATCCTGATTCCCTGAAGGAAGGTTTGCAGCGGAAATTTATCTGTAGATTGAACACACATGAGAGGAATCAGTAAAATGGTTATACCTGAAGGAAACCTACTGGAGTTTACTGTACTACAGCAAGGCCCAGAACCTCTGGAGTTGTTGATTACTTGCTGCAAAACCCTCATGTGTGTCACTGTCTTGCTTACTGAACAAAAGGGTCCCAATCATGTCACTAGATGCTCATTTTGGAACTGTCTCCTCAGAAGACCCCCTTTGCAATTACACATTGCAGTTCCCCAACCTTCTTGTGTTTCACTGCCCAAGAAAAGGCTGTTAAAATTTTGTGAGCTGCAGGGAGGGCTTAGCAGGCTCTACTCACTTTCTCCAGCTGTTCAATGCAGGGTGTATGCACTACAATCTTGCAGGCTGCACACTTACGCCTGGAGAGAGGTTTTTGCTGAAAATAAGAAAAGGGGAGGAAAAACATACATGGCAATGAAAACATGCAGTGTTCAGAGGCTGGCAAGTTCAGTCTCCCATCATACCTCCTTCAYATGTATTGGGATACAGAAAAAGCCCTATAGTAAAATCAGATACAACATAGACTTCTTGCCTAGTGAAGGCCTCTGAGCATGTGCCTATAGCAGATAAGCCTGGGACAGAGCAGGGAGGTATTTTCCCTGTCCCGTCCTGCAGTTCTTGTCCTCTTGTGACACTGCCTGAGAGCACCACGGAAGCTGCTCCAGGAGGCACCTGAGRTGCTCCCACAGGGAGGTACAGTATGATATCAGGGCTCTGTGTCCTGCACCACAAGCAGGACTGAGCCTGAAAAATGGGAAGGAGGACTGCAGGGACAGGAGGCAACAGGCCTGAGTCTCCAGAGCTCACTTTTCTCCTCTATTGAAAGGTCTCGGATTCAGGTTGTCTAAGGGCGTGGAATCCCAACATCCTCTCTCTGGAACACCCAGGGCAAGTGGCAGCCCTGTGTCAGGTTCCCACTGCAAACTGAGAACCAGCATTGGTAGAAACTGAGGACTTGGTCCTCTGGTATGCAGARGCAGGAAGGACACAGTCCCTGCCTCAGCAGCTCCCCAGACCCCTGCATGTCCCCCACTAGCAGCAGCAGCAGCACAGCCTCTGTGGTCTYCCCATAAGGGGACAGTACAGCGGGGTTTGCGGCCTTTACTGGTGAGGCAGGTGGCCCCAGGTGACTCACCAGCAGCTTTGCCATGCAGTTCTGCTCCCCAACGTAGCAGAAGTCCCCAGAGACATTGGTCTCAAACCAGATATGCTCTCCATAGACTGCAGCCTCCTGAAAAACACAAGACAACACATTGTCTGAGAGCAGCCCCAAAGAGGCATCTGAGCCCCTAAAATGCTTTGTGCAAGGGACAAGATACTGGACAAGATACTGGACAAGATACTGGGGGTGGGAGGCTGGAGCTAGGTGTAGGCCAGGAGACAAGATGCACACAACAACCAGGCATATCAGGACAGAGGAAACCTCACAAAGCTGCTGCCATGGCCCACCTGTTGCAAACAAGAGGGCCACAGGAAACCAACTCCAAGACCTACAAACCACTTACCATATCCTGCACAGGGGAGCTACTTTMATCACCCCAAGAGAAAGCATCAGGGAAAATTCAGTGCAGGGGACTCTCCAGAATCAGCTTCTGTTCTACAGCCTGAAGGTGCAGCTTAAAACCTGCGGGGCTTTGCCAGATCTCAGCTGTCAGAAGCAGAAAAGCTGGCAGTGGAGTAGTTATGCCATGCCCCCAGGAACCACCTGTGCCTCCACAGCCTCTCTCTTGCAGAATTAAGCCGTGCTGCCAGCAGCACAGATGCTGGCACCAGCTGGTGGCAATGGCAAAGGCCATAAATGTGTCAAAGTCAGTCACCTGGGAAGCCTCAAACCGGGGAAGTGCCTGCTGCCTCTTGGCCAAAAGCCCATTCCATGCAATGCCCAGCAAAACACACTACAACTTACGCTCCAGTCCACGCTGCTGCGTATCTGCCTCTCTGAGTCGCTCCTCAGGGCTAGCGCCGGGTTTGGCTGGGCTACCATGTGCTGTAGACTGGATTTGGCAATAGCTTTCCTGGAAGACAAAGGAGGGCTGGCTATTAAACATATATACAAAGCACAACCTGCTTCTAGGGCAACATGTGAGGCTGGAAYAGAGAAGCCTTTCTGGAACTAAATGGCTGTAAATGAGGCAAATCTCCAGCTCACCTGGCTGAGTAGTACCTGTTTTTGTGAGATAGTCCTGTGGAATGAAGAGGTAATGGCCATGTTGCTGACAGCTCAGCCAAACACCCAGTACCCAACAGAAAGCACAGCCTGGGCCTGCTGTGTTAATGCTCTCAGTGATGACAGTTCCATTCCAGCGAGCTGTGGTGATGGGGCTGCCTTTGCAGGGACAATCCAATGCCCTTGTCCCACAGAGACTCCCTGTATCTCTCCCACACCAAGGCACCTCAGAGCCTGGGCTGTTTTCAGGGACCAGGAGAACTGGCCAGAATAAAAGCAACTGTTTGGGGCTAGCGAGGTTCTCCCAGATGTGCTAGGGTGGAGGAAAGGAGAACAAATCCAGCCAGCAGGACAAAGTGTGCATCTCCAGCCAGCAACCAGGCCAAACACATTCCTCTGGCCCCAGCCCGACAGAAGAKGACACCCACAAACCCCAGGAGCTGCACAGAGAGAATCCATGGCAGCGCTGGCCCAAGTGGAAGATGCTCAAGGTACACCAGTAGCACTCCAAGACACCGATGGTGGCCAAGGCCAATGGCGTTAAGTCTTTCCTCTCCTTCCCCACCAAACCTGGTTCTGCACCCCACCTCTCCCCTTCCCAAGGCATTGCCTGCTTGCACACTGCCGCCATACATACAGCAGCCGGGGGCTCCAGCCGTCCGGGGTGACGCGGCAGGTGGGATCCGGTCCCAAACCCTCGACGAGGATGGCAGAGGGGCACCCGGTTCCAGCCACTCCTGCACAGCGCTGGGCCAGCAGCCGTGGGCGGCCGGAGGGGAGCAGCCCAGGCTGAGGGGCATCGTTGGAGCGCCGGCGCTGGCTGAGGCGGCGGTAGCGGCCTGGCAGGCCGTAGGCAGCCCTGCCATACATGGCCTCGGTGGGCAGGCGGTGGGAGGAGGCGCGTCGCAGGCAGCGGGGACCCCGTGACAGCAGCCCCGCCTGGAGTGGCCGCTGCYGGGGCAGCATGGCCAGCCACATTTCCTCAGCACAACGCACATGCTGGCCCTGCTCGGCTCCCACTGCTGCACCACCATCCTCTGGAGACTCAGATCTGGAGCTGTCAGTGCGGTGAGACCTGTCCCCCTTCTCTCCTGCGGGAATGAGGCTGGCCAAGAGGACAGTGGGAGCCAGCAGTTGGGCATCAATGGGTTGTGCCTGGCCCCCGCGCTTGGTCTGCACGGCGAACCTGGGGCTGAGGCAGGGTGGYGTGGTGCTGGAGCGGCGGCGGGTGCCGGGACGCCGGCCCAGGCCCAGGCAGGAGAGGGACGCCGCTGGGGTGCATGAGCCGCGGCGGCACTGGGTCAGCGAGGCGGAGGGCAGCCCCACCTGGGAGCGACGCCTGGCTTTGCCCGTGGGCACGGCCACCACGCTGGTGTGCCGCAGCCCCTTCTGCCCAAAGTGCCGCCTAAAAAAGGTTTCCATTGCACCCGGATGGTGGCTGTTAACACAGAGACCAGGAATTAAGTAGGCTCGCCTATGAGTCCCAGGCCAGGCTGTGGCTGTCAGGGCAAGAGGACAGGGGAAATAGGGGACAGAGGGCTGAAGCGAGGGGAGGGGAGGGACAGCAATAGCCTCCAGAGAGMAGCATCAGGGCAGCTAAAGCCTGGCTGAACTGAAAGCAAAACAAAAGCACCACCTCCTCAGAAGCATTTCTCAAGTCCTACCACTGCAAGCAATGCAGGCAGGTAATTGGTCACCAGAATTCAATCCACCAAAACCCATGCAGCTTTGCAGAGAGTGTTCCCAACACTGCAGTGCTCCATGCCTCTTCCCTCTCCCCATCATCTTCAGGAYGATGCACAGCAAACTGCATCGTCAGAGAGAATCTAAAGATCTAAAGCTCCCCTGCACAACTGGAGCCATTTCCTCTCGTCCTATCACTTGTAACTTGAGAGAAGAGACCCATGCCACACCTTGCTACAAACTCCTCTCAGGTAGTTGTAGAGTTCAATAAGGTCTCCCATGAGCCTCCTTTTCTCCAGGTTCCCCAGCTTCCTCAGCTACTCCTCCTAAAATTTGTTCTACAGACCTTTCATCAGCTTTACTGTCCTCTGGACATGCTCCAGCAGTGCAGTGTCTTTCTTGTGATGTGGGCCTAAAGCTGGACCCAGCACTTGAGGTGTGGCCTCACCAGCACCAACTGACAGGGAAACAGTCACTTTCTAGCCCTGCTGGCCACACTATTACTKATACAGGCAAGCATGCTGTTGGCCTTCTTAGCCACCTGGCACATGCTGGATCATGCTCAGATGGTTGTCAATGAGCATCRTCACCAACAGGTATTAAAAACTGTCTGAACAAATAAAACTTATTAAAAAACACAAGTATGAACACAGGATGTGGCATGCTGCAACAAATCCTTTTTAGCCAGCTTTAGCTGTGGGGGAGACATGCTGACCAATGGCACCTCAAATGAGCTGAATGGCTGCTCCCTCCTGCCCCAGATATTCCACCAACACAAAGCTATTGTACCACTTACTGTGTTGCTGCTGTGGGCAGGAAGATCTCTCAACACAGTTTCCTTCCTTTTTGCACCAGTCTCGTGAGGAAATCTGTTAGAACAACCTTGGCTTGACATTTATGTTTGAACACAAGCTGACTGCAGASCTTTTTTATCTTCAGGGCTCTCTGAATGCTGCACGGAATCAAGCTCTGACCACCAGTGGTGAAGGTTATTACAAGACAACCATCTGACAGTTCATGACAGCAGCACGTGGCAGCTCAGATATGCTGGGTGAACATATCCCCACCTCTTGCATCCCATTTTCAACCTGAGCTCCAAATGGTGTATCACAGGTGTTGAGAGCTGCTGCTGGTGGAGCAGATGGACAAACCACTGGGGCTGCCCATGGTTGATATGCTTCAGCAGAGCCATGTGCAGAGCAGATAGGGAACTATGCACTGGGCAGAGAGGAGCCTGAAAGGAGCTAAGCCTTGGAAGCCCCTAGCACATTTCTGGGATCTCCACTGTTTGTCACTGAGAAAAGATGGAGAGCAGCCAGCACCTGTGAATGCTCTGCAGATGGCATTGCTCGGCTCAGTCAGGTGAGGAGGGTGTATGGAGGTAGCCTGGCACTTGCAGGGTGTAAAGAAAAGGAAGTACTGCTGCATGCACTAGGATATCAGCTCTACTTGTGAGCAGATATGCACTATCATTTCAATCTCCTTCTGTGAGAAAGGAGCTCTGGTTTGCTCATGATCCTCAATCAGAGCTCTTGAAAGGTGGGGTTTTTTTTATTACCAGACCGCTCAAAGCATCCTACACATCCTGCCTGGCCTCAGTGSGCAGGAGGCTGAAGCAGGAACATGTCTCAGCAGGATCTAAATGCCCTTGGAAAGCACAGCAGGGATCRAAGAGGAAAAACTTGCATCTTGAAACTTCAGTGGACACAGAGTCTGTGGACCAGCTTATAGAGAGACATCTCTCCAGATATCCAGCAGCCATCCCTCATTTAGTGCTGGTAGTTCCAAAACCAGGCAGGCTGACTCTTAGGGCTAAACACGCAGTTTCTCCCATGACATCACCTCTTGCCCACATCAGTTAGAGCATCCGGATATTAAGCTCCATTATTCTGCTTTGTTTCACTCCCATGTACCATACTTAACAGGCCCTCTGTGATGTGCAGAGGGATCCTGTGCCATACACCTGCTTGGACCTTCCTCTGCATTATTATTCTCTCTGTCCCTCCAGCAGCCTGGTCTWTTCCTGGCAGTGCACAGAAGCAAGAGAGATCTCAGGTTACCTTCATACAGTAACAAATCTGGCACCCCTCTCCTGGCACCAGGGGAGGCAAGAGGACTCTACTGCAGGACACTGCTGGCAGCAAATGCACAAGCCTTGAGCCACAGAGAAGTCTGCACATGAAAACACCATCAGCTCCTCCTGACCTTTCTGCAAACCTCCAATTAGTYGACTGGAAAGCATTTTTTCCAACCACGGGACTACAAGGGAAACAAGTCTAAGAGCTTCACCCTGTTCMATGACGAACACCTGTCCTGATGGCAGCTGGCTGGATGCCTCTGTCCTGGCTTGCTGTGAGTGCAGGGGACATGTTGTGGCACTGGAGCTGGCAGTGTGTGAGCATGAACCCTTATCAGTTTACAAGCTGTCTTCCCCTGGCAAGGGCACTTGACTTGTACGGATCAACTACAAGGCAAGTGTAAGTGTTATTAATAGCCACTCCTGTGTGACAGCAAGATCTCCTGGGCTCCTGCCTCTCTGCTTCTTCCCTGCCAGGACACCAGAGGGACTAAGAGACAAGAGCCTGGGAGCCCATCCAGAACTGCTGCTCATCCCCACCCCACTGGCATACCACTGATTGCCTTCAGTCTCGGTTTCCATCACAAGCTTGCACACCCCACAACCCTTTTTCAATGCTCTGATACTCAGTCTTCCCATGTATGCTGCTGTCCTCACACCACCCCTGCTGAGATCCTGTCCCTGGTTTCCYGTCCTGCTTCCCACGCATCATTGGAACCTCTCCTCTCCCTGGGGCTCCCCAGCCAGGCCTCTCTGATGCTATACAAAGAGCAACCTGCACAGATGAGGTCAGCTGAGGAAGGTGCCCCCATGCCAGTGGGGAAGGGAAAATGCTGGTCAAGATGTGGTGCAGCCCTCAGGCTTTGGTTGCAGTGAGGTGTGCAGCGATCAGCAAGTTCCCAAATTGTGCAGTTTGTTTCTACTCAGAATTTCCATTCCAGCTGTCATCTCTCCTACCAACACACAAACAAAATCGAGTCAGCAGCTCCCCCATGCTGGGTCCAGTATGAGCAAGGAGATGGAGCTTCCCTCCCTTCCAGGGGCAGGGAGGCTTCATCCAAACTATGAGCCTTTCAAAGCATCGTGAGAGGAGAGTTATGGGCTGTGCTCATCTCTTTTAGGATTCATACATTTGCAACAAGTGAATAGCCACCACCTATATGGGTGACTTCTAGGTTTCTGAGCTGCAGGAGCATGGTATTCCCAGGGCAAACTATGGCCAAGGACATCCTCAGTTGCACCGTCACCCTGCAGGGGAGAGGATTACTGCTACAACCTTAAGGTTGCCCCTGCAGGCTGCAGAAGCCAGTCTGTGGTCCTAGCAGGGCACTCTAATGGCAACACGTCCCCACTTATCTCTCAGKGAGCCCTTGGCCTGATCAAGATGAATTGGAGACCTCTCTGCCAGTGAGAAAGCAAGGCAAGTGCTTAGAAACCATCAGGTGGTCAGATGCATGCAGCTGCAGAGGGCCTCCTCCCAGCCCTGTGGTCCTTGAGGTCCCTGCACGTGCTGCATAGAGGCCCCTGCCAGGGCTACTGGGCACGGACATGAAAGCAAGGCACCCCAGCAATATCTAAGCAAGTTTGCCAACTCGTTCAAAAGCCTGTCAGTGTCACTAGGCACTCTGGCTGGCCAACCTGGAAGCCCTGGGACAGCTCTGATTCACAAGGGACAGACAGCTACATCAGTGTAGATTCTCTGTACCCACCTTGTACTCGGCTGAGCAAGAGCACAACTCACAACCAGTCAGGAGCTAGAGATATCACATAGGTGATAAAGCCTCTAAGCTGCATTCTTTAAACGAGCAAGTCAGGGAGATGATGCAGCACCAGGGACCAGTAGCTGCATTGCAACATTGTAGCAAGAAGAAATTAAACACCTTAGTTTGGCATGGTAAGCTTTGCCAAGTGGCAAAGCCAGGGGGAAGTACACTGCTCGGTCCTGCCTCAATCAAAGCAAGGCAAAAGACATCCTACGTTCATGCCTGGCCCTCCACCAAAAAATACTCACATTTCATTTTCTGGGAAAAGCAGAGGCTGGGACCAGAATGGACTCAGACTTTTCTACAGGTCCTAGCATTTTCCCAACATCCTTCTTGTGGCAGCTCTATGCTGCCTCACCCTAAGCTCTGCATGATGCTGTGGCACCATCTCCTTTTCACCACATTCTCAGGGCAAATGTGAGATGTGTTTCAAGGCACATCTGCCAGAGTAGATCAGATCCCCAGTAGAGGCTTCATAAAATGAAATTTGCCAGCCCTAACATTCAGAGTAATGTTTCCATTACAACAATGTGATTTCCTTCCCAAAATCCATGGAAGACAGTGTTTTATCTTAATTTAAACCAAAGCCATCTCCTTGGAGTCTCCTGGGCTGACTCTGGGCATTCWTATCCCTTGACAACTTTCCACCATCATAATGTTATGAAGTTTATATGCCACTACAGTAAATAATCTGCCTCCTGGCAATCAAGAAACCTGACAGCATTGATGTAAACAATCTGTTGCTGCATTTGCCTGAGCAGCCAAACAGTAAGACTGACAGCCTCGAGCCATGAATTAACCAGGGCTGAAATGCAGAGGGCGAGCCACCACTGTCAGCCATGGTGCTGGAGCCCAGGCTGAGCAGGGGTCGGGGGAGAGGCTGGCTACAGAGTTTCTATTTTGGTCCCATCAGCATGGCCAGCGATGCAGGCTGGGAAGTACTTGGAGAGTTTCTTCTCACTCTCTCTGAGCTCCTTTTCCAGAGTGACATGCACAAAGCAAAGCAGCAGGGGCCTCAGCAGGGTGTCTTGGTGGTTTGGGGGCCCAGATCATGGTTTCTTTCACAGATTYCCATTACTACACCCAGTGATGGTCTCCTCCTTCAGTATGCACAGCTCTGCTCCTCACAAGGAGGGACGCGCTATTTAAAGGCCAGTCCCACAGCCCAGCTGTTTGATTCAAACTCCCAGAGCAGCCCTGGAGTTTTCTGCCAGCACACAAGGACGAAATCCTGGCACAGAGATAACTACGGGGCACAGTGCTGCCCCAGGCAGGGCAATACACAGCATCTGCCTGGGGCAGCAGCCCCAGGGAGGAGGCGATGAACCTTGTGTAACAATCAAGCTGGAGTGTGGCAGATACAGAGCACGGGCACTGATTCCCAGGGCTGGTAAGTCTCCGCACTTCACAAAACAAAGTCAAGAAAACCTCAGACACTCCACAACAGGCACTGAAAACTGATCAGAAAGATGGGAATCACATGTCTCCCTCCAGCCCACAGCAGGGATAAGGAAGGGCATCCCAATGTTCCGGGCATAAGCAGGAGATGTCAGTGCCACCAGCACCAGAGGATATGCCACGAGTCCACAGATCTGTCCTGCTTTCCTAAACTATCCCACAGCAAAGAGACTGAGGACTGGGAGTCCCGGCAAGGCACAGGCTGGCTCCCCATACCACCGTCCTCTGCTACGTGCAGATCTTCTGCTGCCACCCCCATGCCACATGGACTGGCAGGATGCAAGCAGCAGAATAGGTGGCTGGAAATACACCACTGGCAGGAAAACCCCATGGAAACAACAGAGAGGCACCACTGAGAGTYACAGTGGCTGTGCTTCCCAGACCCCTCACCTCAGCCCTGGGGACTGCTAGGGATCTGCTTGTTCCAGGCTCTGGCAGTAAACAATGCTCGGCAGAAAGGACGTTGAGGATCTTGGGGATGACTCTGAAGTCTGCTCCCCCTGCCTATCCCAGTGGTCTGAAATCCAGTGCCATACCTACAAACAGAGGGCTGTCTCTCCCCCAGGTCCCCTCCCATACCCCACCCAGAACAAACAAAAGCAGCAGCCATGAGGGAGAGGGATAAGGAGGATGAGGAAAGAGAAGATAGAGGGAAAAAGCCCCCGTGACCTGATCCGGAGAGGCACAGGGGTCCTACAGGTGCCGAGTGGGTCGCAGTGGCCGCGCTGCAGCAGCGGGCCAGCCCTCCTCTACCAAGTCCTAGTTTGGAGAGAGCGCTTGGCTTCTCCCTCTGCTCCTCCCCACGCTGCAAACCCTGACAACGCTCGTTAAAATAACCAACTGCACTTCCTCTCCAAGCAGCCCTGAAGCCAGCTCGCCCCCAGCTGCAGGCGCACGCACCACTGCAGGCCCAGAGAGGGGTCCCCACGGTGCCAGCTGCTCTCTGAACACTCAATTGCAGCTTGGGGATGGCACAGCTTCCCTAGCAGTGGCAGAAGGAGGACATGGGGAGGAACCCACCGAAGCGGCGATTCTCTCCTGCCTCCTTGGAACCTGGATAAAGGGGTTTGCTTGGCTGATGAGAGTCAAGCTGCCTGCCACAGAGAGCCAGTATTTGTGCACAGGAAGTAACCTGCTCCTGAGTTATAGTCTTTAGTCCAGGCAGGCTCCACAGAGGTCTCAGGAGCTTTTTGTCTTCCCTTGTTGTGAAAACCCCCCATGGGACCTCTCATAGCCAGGCTGGGGACTTCCCCGTCATGCTTCACCACCATCCGGGTCCCCCAGCTGCCTCTAGGGACCTGCTCCCAGCCAAACACAACCCATCTCCCTTTTGGGGCCACAAAACCCATGTCCGCTTTAGTCTCTGCAGAGAGGGAGGGAGGGTCACGCCAAAGGCCAGCTCACTCCACGATGCGTCACATGCGTCACCAGCTATTGTTATTTCGGTCATTTACCCTGTGATGAGAGCTGATAGCCACACACAGGCCATAGCTAGTGAGTCAGTGAGGGTGGCTGCAGCTGAGACTTCATCCCTTCACACCCTGCCCCCTCCTGCCTGCCCCTTCCCCTTGCCTACATGTCATAGCTAAAAATAGACAGGGAGCTCTTCTCCTCTGTGTGTAGGAATGTGTGTGTGTTTGGACCGTGCCCAGTGCTTCTTGGGGCCTGGAGCGGAACTACAGTAACACAATCACAGCAAAATGTCGTGGAGGCTGCAGCCAGTGTGACAAGGGCAGCCAGCTGCTTTTCCTGATGGGTTTATTGAAAGCAGTTCACAGGAAACCATGAACCAGAGGGTAGCCAGACCSAAAGGCTGCCATCTCCATCTTGGGCAGAAAGAGCAAGTGGCCTTTGCGAAGCAGTGGGAGGGGTGCAGAGAATACAGGAGTGAACCTGTCCATCGCTGCCCACAAAGCTGCTGACAATTGCATTCAGCTCTTTTCTCACAACTCCAGAGAAGAAAGAGAGCTGCAGATACCCAGGGCAGGCAGGAGGTGTTCACCCCAGTCTCTCCCCCCTCAAAACTGGAAGCTGATGAAGGATAGAGGGCTCTGCCCCTTTCCCTACACAAGATAGCTWCATATTCTMCAGTGGAAATGCCCTTCCCACTGCYRGGAAAAAGCCAGATGCCACTAGCAGTCAAGCAGGTCCCAGCACTGTCACAGCCCCAAGGCAGCCATGCTGCCAGCTGCAGAAGGGCCTCTAGGAACAGGCCCCAGTCCATCATTGTTAAGATTCACTTGCTGGGACTGGCAGGATGTTTTGTCAAAGAAAAAATGTGTTACAGCTAGTCAATCATTTGGAGCAAAGTAGCCTGGTAAGAGATAAGTGCGGTTCCCCCCCAGTCCCATCTCCAGCCAAGGAAGCTTTGCATAGAATCACAAAATGACCTGGATTGSAATAGACTTTAAAGGGCATCYCGTTGCAACCCCACTGYCATAGCCAGGGAYACCTTTCACTAAACCAGGTTCCTCAGAGTCCCATCCAACCTGGTCTAGAACACTTCCAAGGAGGGGTCAAGCCTCCAGCTTGTCTCCAACTGTGCCACGCCCATCTTGCTCTCCCTGCCCCCATGGTCTACACATAGCAGAGACCCCTGCTGATACCACTTGCTGCTCCTCACAGCCACCACAATCTTACCTCCCTCCTGGGCTGGCAGGACCTGGACTTAAAAATAGAAAGAGCCTGGAGGGGTGACTACAGTGGATTCCAGGTAGCCCCAAAATCCTTTCCAAGTCAATCTGACCACCAAGAGGAAGGTCACTAATTCTCCAAGCTCCTGGAGGCAGCGGGAAAGGAAGCCTAAGAGCCCTCTCCTCACACAAACCTTGCTGCCATTTTCCTTCCCCTGTGACTTAGTAAGCCCTCAGTCTGTAAATATACAGGCAGGTGAATGAGTTGTGATGGAGACCTTTGGCTCCCTGTGCTGCTGTCAGAGGTTTCAGTCTGCTGTGTGCAAGCAGAAACCACTGCACCAGGACAAGAGACTCCCCAGGCCCACACAGCCCTGAGCAAGACTTTCCACGTGAGGAGATCCTGGTCCCAYGCACCTGAAACCACACCACAAGTGGCAGCCCCCGCAGGTGTCTGCAAGGGGGAGAACTGCTCAGCATCCCTGAGAAACCCAGTCCCCAGTGATCTCTCTACACCACAAAGCCTGAGACAGGAAAGGCACCTCCCAAGCCTTCATCATGACCCTGTGACTAAGCAACACACATGCTGACTTGCCACACGAGTGGCATTTGTTGGTTTAACTGTAACCCTGCTACTGATATCATGTCTAACCTTTGGTTTCACTTTTTCACCTTGTGGCAGCAAGCGACTGAGTCTTTTTCTCCCACATCTCACATCAAAATTCATTTAAAAACGTTAAATCTATCATTTCTTGGCTTTGCTGAACATAAGCTTGTCCTGCTGCTACAAATAGGAGGACAGGAGGAAAAGCTGGTTTTTTTTTTCCTCCTCCACCCTTTGTGTTCTAAATGCCCTCAGTATATCTGCTCTTACGTGCTTTCTTTTCTTCTCTCATCTTAACATCCCACATCTATGAGCATCACTGATGGGCTTTTTTTCTCCCATCATCCTTCAGAGAAGGGAAAAGGCAATGCCAGCGCAGAGAGCAGATAGCTGCCCCCCTTCCTGGAATGGGCTAGCACTTTAGCACAGATGAGTAACACAAGGCAGCCTTGCCCTGCTTCCCGAGGTTCTCTGCTCCTCCTCCCATGCTCACAGAGAGACACTGGGTGCTCCAGAGACCTGCGGTGTGCAGGGAGTGACCCAGGCTCCAGGTGCAGAAGTTGGGTGGATGCCATTTTGTGGCTCTGAGTGCTACCAGGACATGCAAGCCTGTCCTGGGGGAGCTGTACCGGGGAGCTGGCTGACAGCTGCCTTGGCTGGAGGCTTGCCTCTGAGCATCAGCCAGCCCACAGCAGCTGACCAGTTTAAGCCATCAAATTCACCAGCCCCTTCAGCCATGGCAGCACAAAAAAAGCTCTATGTGGATGCTTTGCCAAGCCCTTTCTTGCAGAACAGAGGAAAGCAAAACCAGGAGCAATGAGTCAAGGCCAGCAACCCCTGCAGAGGGGACATGTCACAACACACAGCTGAAGTCAGCTGCAGGGAAACGGCTGGAGCTGCACAGCAGAGAACCAAAGAGCTCCGAAGAGCGACCGTGCCCTCTGGTGTTCAACCCACAGCTCTTTGGATCTCTTCAAAATCCATCTGCCCCCACTCTGCAGAGCACCAACTGGCTACAATGCCTCTTGCTCCCAACAACCTCCAACCACAGGACTCCCAAGAAGCCCTGGGGCCCAAGACTTTCATGTCTACAGCATCAGACAAGCAAGAGACTGASTGGCAAACTCAGAAAGGCCCAGGATGCCATGCAGAGAAACTGTATAGCAGAAGCCAGGAAGAGCAGCTAAGGGTCTTCCCCTGTAGCACTCAYACACATGCAGCCAAATCCTGACCAGGCTGATGTGCTGCCCAACAAAGACCATGGCATAGGAAGCCTGGGAATGGAAGCTGGGACTTGTCCCTACCTCCACATCTCATTGGGAGTACTCATGAGTGGGGTATTGACTAGCCCCAACACCATGGCTAGCCTAGGAACTGGCTCCCACATAGCCACTATGTCCCAGCAATGGTGATTGTCTCCCAGATCCTGGTTTTCCACCATTTCTGGAAGTCACAGCCTTACTGAACTTCAGACTGCTTCAGTTCAATTTTATTATTTATTAGTTATTGTTATTTAATTTAATCATTTGGCAAAACCACCTCCAGAGCTGTCACCTTAGGTCTTCCAAGCACTCAGCATGCACAGGGTCTAGGTGCTCATGCCCACAATGGCTGGGACATAGAGGCGGAAGAGATCAACTGACCTTTAATTCAAACTCCAGCAAGACAGGAGCTGCTATGTTAGTCGATCAAAGTCCAGCAGTATGCTGCCCTCTAGAACAAGGTTAGTGACACAGGCATCAGGCAGGCAGCCTGGCTTTCAGYGGCCTTGGTTAGTACAGACACAAGAGGGTGAAGTGGGGTGATACGTGCGTGGGAGGGAGGAGAGCGCTTGAGAAGAAACGTTGCAGCAGCTGCTGGGACTGCACAGCCTGCGCAAGCCAATAAAAATACCACATACTTATACACCGCTGGTCGGTGCTTTATCCTCCTGGATCCCCATCGGCTGGGCTGGCTGCCCTGGAGACAAAGGAAGACACCTTTGTGGGGCAGGTGGAGTCTAGGGACACAAAGAGAGTGGTCAGCAAGCYATGAACATGCCTGGCTGCCCAGCACACAGCACTATCCTCCCCCTCCCCAGTTTTGCTGCCCCAGTGCCATCTCTCCGCCACACGTGCTCTCCCCTTGCCTTGGCACTTGCAGGTCCCAGGGGCTCCAATGGCACCCGTGCCACCAGCCATGCTGTCAGCTATGGAGATCACTGCAAACAACATGCCCATGAAGTTGGTGTCAGCAAGGCTGCTTTTCCCTTAAGAGCCAGTCAGCAAAAACCAAGCACCACAACACTGCTGCATCTGGGATACAAACCCAGCCCAGTTCAGAGTCACCTCCAGCCCAACCCAGCTGGCTGCAAGAGTGCACACGACTCAGGGAGCAGGGCCAGGCTGGCACAGAAAGTCCAGCTTCCCTTCCTCCTTCCCTGTGCTGGCCTGGCTCCTGGCTGCCTTCCTTCACCTCGACCGCTGGGTTCAGGCATGGAACTTCAAATAAATCATGAAGGCACTCTACAAGCCTTGCACGGAGGAGCATTGTTTGGGCAGGGCAGAGCAGTTCACCTGCTCCCAACCCACTGGCCCTTGTGCAGGGGCAGCATGCCTTATGAGCCCTGACTACCACCAGCCAGGGGCTGGGGAGCAAAGCTCTTGGTGACCCAATGCACATGGGAAGCATCATTCTTGAGACACTGACACTCACCCCCACCACATCTCCTTCCTCACTCTTCAAACAAGAAAACTTGTGGGCAGGCAACATTGCTCGAGCCCAGATGGGGGATCCTCACCAACAGCCTCTGCCRGAGCATCAGCCCCATGCTAATCTGCAACCCTGACAGGAGCTGTACCGGRGAGCAGAACACCTCCTTCCATGCATCCTGGCAACTCTCACAGGACAGGAGCCCTGTAGCTTCTTAATCCTGCCCTCTGCCAGCTTCACATGGGTGCAAAATCTCTGCAGAAAACACCCACCCCCAGCACATCCCAGCAGCGGCAGCTGCCATGCGCCAGCTGCCAGAGTGCCCCATGCCATGTCCCCTTGCRTGGTGACCTAGAGTTTGGGCAGTAAGAGGCTTAGCCCTGGATCTGAGAGGCTCCTGGCCAGGGCAGCAAGGCAGGATGATGTACAGATAATCTGACCAAGTGGGAACTTTCACACAGAGGGGATGGCATGTATCCACCTGCATGGTCCTCTGCTCCCTCTCTTGGATAGCTACAGGCTGGGAGCTCAGGAGGAGGCTCCAAGCCAGCTTAAGTACTTCTGCCCCGTGATTCTCTGTCCTCATCCCGTTGGTGAGTCCTGCCCCAGAGGGGAGGTGGGACCCTCCACAGCCAGAGGGGAGCAGGCAGCAAGGAGTACTCTCTCCTCTTTGGCTCTGGATTCACACCTGGGCTGACAGTGGCAAGMAAGGGACAGGCTGAGGCTGTTGAGCACACACATTTCCTGTGGAAGCCAAGCTGCAACAAAACAAGGGGAAAACCTTCTGCAAGAAGGCTCTGTATTAGTTACCCYGACTCCCTGGGCCAGCCAGCTGAGACACATGACTTTCTTCAAAGCCATAGCATGTGCTGGAGCCAAGGCTGCTCCAGCCCTGTAAAGAGACAAGATGCTGCTGGCAAGTAGGGAAAGTGAGATGGAGTGAGTGGAGCTGGGGAAAGGCCAAACACCAAGCCCTTACCTATTGGTGCTGGGTGGGATTTTCACACCTCTCTGGCTGAGTGCCCCCAGTGGGGCTGGGACTAGAGCCTGCCACAAGCCGGCATCCTGCAGTAATGCCAGGGGGACAGCAACAGCCCATGAGACACACTAAAGGAATCTCCCCCAACACGRGGCACATGGAGGACAGGGTAGCAGCCAAAGGGTGGGACTACCTCCAGCCAGACCTGTCTGCTCCCAGAGTGGGGCTTTCCCACCAGTGCCATGTACCTRCCACCCTGCACCCCCAGCTTGGGCAGCATCCTGCAGTTCCCCAGAGAAAGGTCTCYAGTTCTCACAGCTGGACAGGGCTCCTCTGAGATGGGGCACAGTTAGCTCCTTTCCCCATGCCCTGGATCACTGGGAAGGGCTGACAGCCGTCAGATGGGCAAAGCTCAAGCAGGCTATTTCAAAGTGTGGGAGCAATGGTCACAGGTAGAAACTGGAATTGACAGCCTAACTYAGTCAGCACAACTTGCCCGGCAGGCAGGGCTGAGACAGGAGATCCATTAACTCCCACTGTCTGGGACAGCATGGAGTGGGAAGAGATCCTCTCAGCTCCTCATCACAATGGGGAAGAGTCTCCCCTGGGTGCAGAGCTCACAGTTAACTACAAAATTAGCACTCTAAGSCATCAACCCCTACACTGCAGAGAGGAGAACAGCACTGGGTCTAAGACATATGCCAGTGTGGACAGGAGGTCTCCATCCCCAGTAGGCACTGGCCTGGCCAGCGCAGCCTCATTGCTTGCCTAGGCAGAACTTCACCCTCCACGTGGCATCCTGCTGGGGAGAAGAAAGCCTCACAGCTCCCAAAGACAGACTGCAGCTGCTGCTGGGTCTGCAACTTGCAACAGAAACACAGAGTATTACTTTTGTAACACTGGAGAGCGGGCCCAGGAAAAGTTCCTGAACTCAGGATGGCAAAGACAGAGCCGCTTATTCGCCCAGAGCTTGGTGCCAGCTCAAGAACCAGCAAGACAGGTTTCCCCTATTTTCACGTCTAGCTCGTGTTCCCGAGTCAGGTCTGCACCAGAGTCCCCACCTCCAACAGTCTCCAGAAGAAGGAATTCACCTCCTGCCAGTCCCCCATCTCTTCCAAAAAAGATTGTTTATGGGCCCAAGGGTCAAGGAGTTTTAGCCTGCAGCCCTTGCATTACTCCTGAACTCAGCACCTCAAAGTCGGCACTGGTTTAAAGAGCCAGCAAGCAAGCAAAAGTRTGGCTCAGAGAACTCAGGAGCTTCAGCTCACAGAGTCACCCGGGAAAAAGAAAACACATCTCCACCGAGAGCAGAGCTGCAAGTTAAATTTAGCTTTGCCAAGTCTCTGGGGAGACCGTCTGCTCCCCAGGCACTGCGCGATTACGAGTAAAGGAAATTCTACACTCTATCTCCCACCACCTGCCAGAGCTCAGGTTGCCTTTTGTGAGAGCATCGCCCCTATTGCAGAGGGCTGGTCTCTCCTTAGGCCCCAAGAAGACTCACACAACCAAATAGCTCTCAAACTCTCCTTGCTTGCACCACTCACAGCTCTGTCTCTCCCCTCTCAACACTGACTCCTTGCAAAGACCTGTGCCCACTTCCAGTGCCTGACTCTCTTCCCAGTGTTTTTGTTCAAAGGAGGAAAGAGGTCCATCCTTCAGCCCTCTGAGGAGATTACAGGGTTTCCTGGAAAGGATCCTCCAACTCCTAAGAAGATTAGTGCAAGGCGTCCCTGCCCRTGGGGGAAGGARGGGGGTGGATGATCTTTAAAGTCCTTTCCAACATAAACCATTCTATGATGCTATAATTAAAGGTCCTGAYACCTTCTCTGGCACAGGCACATGTCACTGTGGTAGCCCTTGCTCCAATCTTGGGAGTGCAGGGGAGCTGCCAGGGGGTGCCTAGGACTGAAGAGACAAGGCAGGTGGCAGGTAGGGACCACACCAGAGAGAACCTCAGCCTCTGGAAGCAGTCAGACCCCCCAAACTCTGATCCTTCCCTGCCCTATCCCACAGCCTCATAGTGAGCTGGTGGCTCCCTTAGCCTAGCTACACTGTGAGGCTGCATTGGCTGCCAACAGGCACAGCTGATCAGTGTGCCCAGTGCTTTTTTTTCCCTCGTCGACCCTGAGCAGCCCCAGAGGAGGTCAGGCCCTGAGCGGAGATCACAGAGCAAACTCAGCAGCAGAAACAACTCTCTTGCCACATCCCATCTGCCCTGCAAACAAGCCCAAGTGTCACTGCAGGGGACAGCTGGGGATTCCCACAAGTGACACTGGCCCAGGCCCTGCTAAAGCTACCCATCACCTCTGAGCAGGACGGGGAGCAGAAGCTGGAGGGTTCCAGAGCTAGAGGCATCCAAAATCCGCATGCATGGAGAAGTAGGAAGATGATTGCTCAACAGCTGGCTGGCAGCAAGGTGCCTTGTGAAAAAGCTTGTCCCAAGGGAAGCACTGTTCTTAGCCTGCCAGCCTGCAAGGCACAAACTTCAGGCTCCTCACTACCATCTGATCTTCCCCCAGGGGCACCAGGGGCTTACCCTACTGCACAGCCCCACTATTGCACCTGCACAGGGGAAAGTGGGCCCAAGGGTCAGCAGGTTCGAGAGCACTCCACACACAGCAGGGATGGGGAAGGGTTGGGCTGCTGTTCCAGTGGCACATTGTTCTCAGCTTTCACATGGGTGTAAGCATCAAGCTGCAAGAAAGACAGCGACAAGTGACATCCCAGAAAGATGTAGGCGGGTGCTCGGCTCAGTTTCTTGAGCACCGTTTACCCACAGGCTGTGCCACCCACAGACCTTTCCTGGGGCAATGGCAGGCACCCCCAGGCTCACATGCAGGCTCCAGCACAAGACCTGCCAAAGGGTCACAGCCAAAAACTTGGTTCCATGCTCTCTGCTGGACTACCACCTGCCAGCTGCCCCACTGGTGACTACGGGCCCTGCTTATGCTATTGCACTGGCCATTACACATACTTCCTTTGAAGTGGGAATTGTTACAGAAGCCCTGAAGCCCACAGGGAGGATCCATTTCAAACTCCCACCTCACTGGCACAGGGGGGTGAGCAAGAAACTGGCATTGTCCCCAGCACTCACACTCCWTCCCCAAATCCTCCCTGGAAAGGGTAAACTGTGCAGTTCACTCACAGCACAAGAAACAGGGCACCTAGAAAGGCAATTTAATCCTAACCACCTCTTATCTGATCAGCCCAAATCTCTTTATCAGCCCAATTAAAATAATTACCCATCCATGGCCCGGATGCATGTATTGTGCACTTGTCTCTGTCGGCTCTAGAGCCAATTACTCCACCCTCCTGTAAGGCAATTATAAGGTACAGAAATAAGCCTGCTTGCAAAACACGGGACTAATGTACCACCGGAGGCCGGAGCTTGGGGGCTCACCTTTCTATTGCTTCAAATCCATGAGGGCTCACCTGCCCTAGGGACAAGACAGGATCTCTTGCCATTTTGCGGACCCCTGCCTCCCCTGGCCATGCCTCACAGTGTTGCTGCAGGCAGAGTCTAGCACAGTGTGTCCACCCTCAGGACACCTCTCTCCTTGAAGCCAGGGCTCTCCAGAGACCCACCACTGCCAATGAGCGAATTCCTCCCCATTACCTAAGCTTCCTCTAGACCTGTTTCCCAGCCACATATGCTCTGGGTAAAGCCCAGAACAGAAGAGGGTACAAATTTCCACKCACAGCTGTTGGAAAGCATTTGTGGAGTAGGGGCTGGCTGTACTTCTTGACAAAAGGAAGTGCATCACAGCCTTCCCTGTAATTCCCTCAGAGGGAAATTCATGCCATCCTCTTCTTCAGCATTCAGGTGGGCATGAATTCCGTGGCATGCAGACAATTATGCTGCATGACTCCCCATCAAGTCTACCTCCCACAGGCATGTGTGGGAGCCCCTTCAATCTTAGAGGTCTGTGGGAATCTCTCCTCACTACCCTGAAGCTTCAGGTGCTGCATTCATCACCCTGAAGCCAGAGAGAACCGGGTTCCTCCATTAGCAGCAGAAGAGTGAGACAAATATCCATGCACCAAACAACCCCACAGGCATTTCCAGCTGTCCTGGAAGGCCTGATGGCCTCCTCCAGCTTGGCACCTCCTGCCCATCCCACTTTGCCTCTCCCTATATGTCCATGCTGCCAAAGGTTGTTCACATGTGGAGAATCTCCCCTTGACTCTGACCTACATTGCAGTAACAGCGGCCTGACMCCCCCGCAGTCAAAGAGAGATACCACACGGTTTTGGGGACAGGCTAGAGATGGCCAGAARCTCAAGGCAGCCACTGTGGGCAGCTCTGAAAGCAGAGCAGAGAACACTGCTCTGTGCTGGAGTGGCCTTGCAAGCCATCCCCTCCCAGTTCCGGCTTGGCTGCGAAGGTTGAAAGTGGGGCCTTTCCCCTCCATTCAGTACCTGTGGTACTGGTGACACTGCATCCTGCCTCAGCTGCTCCCATATGCCCAAAATGCTCCCACATGTCCAAAATGCTCATGCAAGTTTGTCACAGGGCCCCAACATGGCTGGGGACAGGAGTTATTCAAGTTCAAAGAAAGAATGAGACAATGGGGGTGGTTTGGCCCACAGAAAAGTTCGAGGGGAAACATTATTACCATCTTCAGCAACCTGATGGGAAGGTATAGAGAAGATTGGTTTAGATGCTGCCCAGACATGCACAGTGACAACCTGAGARAGAACAGGCACGGGTTGCAACAAGGGAAGTGGAATAGATATTAGAGGAGAAAAATTCCCGAGGAGCTCCAGCATGGGAGTGGGTGCCCATGGAAGCTGTGTTTTCTAYACTCAGGCAACACTCAAAGCTCAACATCAGTAGCCTGATCAAATTCGTCCCCACTTTGAGGCAGAAGTGTGGACCAGGCGAACTCCAGAGGTTCCTTCAGACCTCAGGTACTTAGTGTTTTCAAAGACCTCCGAGTGGCAGACGTACGGGGCTCTGGTACTTCGAGGTACTTCGTTTACACGGTCCAAATCCCCACGAGGCCAACTGAGGCTGAGGGAGGCACAAGGAGCCCAGCCGGCTCTGGGAAGGATGCATGCGAAGCCGGGATCCCAGCCAGCAGCACGGGACGAGCACAGCCATCCGCCGGCGCGGCAGGACTGCCAGTGTCGCAGGCGAAGCACGGGACGGGCGTGCGGGGAGGGAGGCAGGCAGTTCTGGGCGGSTGGAAGCGAATCCCCCAGAGACGCGGCTCCCACTCCACGGGGAGAGCGCGCAGCGAGAGCAACGCTCCCCAACTTCCCATCGCTGGTGCCAAGAGTTCGAAARGAGCGTAAAGCAAATTCACCCCGCTCCATCCCCACACCGTGTCCCGCTGCGCTCAGCCGGGGTCAGCCCCTCGGCCAGGCCTGGTGAACAGTTTGATGACGGACCGGCGGCGGGAGCTCCTCGGGAGCCGGCGCTCCGCCGCCTCCGTTCCGGATGCTCCAGCGCCTACAGGCAGCCCCTGCCCGGGAGCCTGGTTCCCTCCGGCCCTGCTCCGCCGCCAGGTGCAGGGACGGTGGGGCAGCCACCACTCGGTGCTCGCTCGTCCGGCGGGACCCGCCGCCCGGCCCGCCCGGTGCTCACCTGCGCCCGAAGAGCTTGAGGCCGGTGAAGCGCTTGTTGCTGTGGCGGCGGCCCAGCGGAGGCGGCGGCGGCGGCCCCAACTCGGGCTCGGCGCCGCCCGTCGCCCCGGAGGAGTCGGCTGTGGCAGCGGCGGCATCGGAGGAGGAGGCGGAGGAGGGCGAGCCACCGGACGGCGGGGGCCGAGCCGCCTGCATGGCCGAGCTCAGGGCTCGGCGCCGCCGCTACCGCGGTTCCGAGCCAGGGGAGGGCAGCGGGGGCGGGCGCGGGGCGCGGCCGGCCC
>NW_026623234.1:3407940-3419195 GCF_030028575.1 Malurus melanocephalus
AGCGCGGGGAGCGGGGCTGGCGGCGGAGCCCGTCCCGTGGCCCCGCGCCCGGCGCTGCCGCCTCAGGAAGCCGCGTGTCAGCCTCGCCGCCGCCCCGTGCTCGGGAAGAGGCTCGGCGGCAGAAGCGGAGCCTCCCCTTGCCTCCGCCTCCCATTGTTCACCGCCGGACGCGGGGGACGGAGCCAACAGCCCCGACGTCGCCTCCTTCTCTGGGGACCGGGAGCTACCGCCGGCCTTGTCGCCGAGGCCAGCACTGAGGCTCTTCYCCAGCCCGCCGAGCGCCTGCTCTGCTTCTCCCTAAGCCCAGCGACAACCTGGCCTGGCGGCCGCCGACTCACCGGGCAGMGGCAAGGGCAGGGGTTGAGGTTGGCCTGCTCAGGGTATGGCTGCCAGTCCAGGCAAAGAGCGGCTCTCCCAGCCCTCCTTTCAATGGAAAATGTGCCGGCCGCAATGGCAGCTTCCCCGCTTCCCAAGGGTGCTGCGCCAGGCTGGAAGCCAGGSCTGCGGGGGCTGTCAGGGCCGGGTCCTGGCTGCCCGCCGCACGGTGCTCCTGCTGACCCTTAACACCCTGGGGCAGCTCCCACTGACAACCTCGAGCACCAGCCGTTCCCAGGAGGGTTGCTGGGGATGGGGACACACCTTCCGGCTTCCCAGAAATGGACAGCCCAGGCAAAGCCCGGCTGGCCCGCTGTGCTCTCAGGCTTGGCGTCGAAAGCGTTCGCGCGGCCCTCTGACATCCCGGCTAGGAGGTTGTGCTGCGCAAGCTCAGGCACTGAGAGGAGGGGATTGCTGGCGAGGCGCTCGGCGAGCACGGGAAGCCTTCCCCTCAGCCCCCGAAGCATGGGTCGGCAGCACCCTCAGCCCCCCAAGAGTAAGAAGAACGCGGCGCAGCCCAGCTTGGTGGGTACCTGATATCTAGGTCCCCCGGAGGGCTCTGGGGAACGTCCCAGGAGCGATGCCGCCACATCTGCCGCAGCATGAGCTGATGCGCTCAGCCAGCCCGGGGTTCACTCTCGCTCTTCCTCTCCCGGCGGCCGCTTTCCGGAGTCATCCCGAGGGCAGGTCCCTGGCAGTGCTCCGCCGCCCGGCCGCCCGCCCGGGGCCCCGGCTTTGTTTGCACCCTCCACCTGGTTCCTCTCTCTGCACTTCCAGGAAGTGTGAGGGAGGCTGTCATCGCAGCCGGCTGCGCGGCCTTCTTCCCACGGCGCCGGCCACCTCCTCGGCCGCGTCCTCTCCAGGGAAGCCTGGTGCGCACCCTCAGCAAGCAGGAGCGCGTCCCGGCACGCCGGGCTGCCGCCGAGGAGCCGCACCTCCCTTGCTGGGTGGTTCTTTGAATGCCCCCAGATTTGAACAGGCCCCTCTCCCGGAGCTGCCCCAGCGCCGCTGTGCACACCGGGCCGTGGCGGTGGGGTTGTCCTCCTGCCACCCACCCTGTGCCATGCACATCTTCACCCTGCAAGGCACCACACTACTCACAACTCATGGGTGTATGTGTCCTCCCGGTGTGGCAGGTCTGAAAAAAATCTCMAGCACCTGCTCACTCTGCACTGGAGTTCGTTGAAAAACAGGCTTGATAAACCAGGAATGGGCAGTGTGAAAAGTAGAAGCATCTAGGAGGTTCCTGGCCAGCCTCCAAACTGGAGAAACAGCCTAGCACTCATCATCCAGCCCCCAGTCTGGGGCAACACAGCATAAGCCTGCAGGCCTGGTGTGTGCACATCTCTAAAAACCCCAGCTCTTCACAACCAGATGCTGCTTGGTGTGCTCTGGCTCCAGGAGAGCTTCAGATCACCAAGGGGTCTGTGGACAGTTTCTGTGGGCCAGAGAAAAGCAAGCAAGCAAGCAAGCAAGCAAAGCTGGTCCTGGCCGCCTGCACAGATGGCATTTCTAAAGGGGCACATGGTCTTGCATTAAATTCCAGCATCAAAAGGAAAAATAAAACACCATAGGGAGACCTTGATCTCACCAGGCAAGCTCTGAAACCAAACACAACCCACTGCACTAATTACTGTGCAGAGAGAGGAAAAGGCAGGTCCTGGATGCCTAACTCCAGCTCACAGATGAGGGAGGGGAGAGGTTTTGTTATCACGGAAAGGGTTCGTCATCCCCGCTGCTTTGCATGCCATGATGGGTTAGTTGCATTTGCTCCCTGCCCGCAGACATTTCCCTTTCATGTTTCATGCTCTGTGTTGATGTCTAGTCCTGTTACTTAGGAGCACCAAGAGCACTGGGGTTTGGTGAGGCTTTGGAGAAGTAACACGCCCTGCCTTGGGACCTTCACCGTCCTCTCTGTGCTGTGTTCCTGTGTCCTTCCAGTTTTATCTCTTGGGCTTGGTGCAAAACTGTGGAGAAACCCCATTCCTGTCCTTTCTTGGTCAGGAGGCCAGAGGAGAGACCCAGCTGGCACTGGCTTCTCTAGGCAGCACAGGAGAGGGATGGGGGTCACTKTGTTGGATGTTACTGTGAATTGGCACCCTTGTCTTCATGCTAGTGTATGCAGCCCCCTGGCACTGAAAGGATTAAGCTGCCTGCTTCAGCCAAACTCAGCAGGATACCTGCCTATGGGATTCATTGTGAACAGGGATCAGATAAGGGAGGGGTGGTCAAGGGAAGTTGTGGCCCTTAGTTGAGGAATCCTAGCTGTCCCCACCCAGGAGTGTTTGGATGCAGGCTGGCATTGTCCCTAATACTGATTAGTGCCCCTAACCATCTCCCCACTGGCCTGCTCTCAGGGAGTCCCACCCCATGGTCCCCCTGCACGCCCACACCACATGGAAGGCTGAGGCTGTGGTTGTGGGGATGAACRAGGGAGGGAGGCTGTTTTCTGCTGCCTCAGGGAGCTGTCCTGGCTCACCTGATGTGGAAAAACCACAGCAGGAGGAAGAGCCAGAGCATCCCCTCTGGCAGAAGTAGTGTTTCAGGCCAGCTTAAACCAGGGACTGTGTCTGGTTTAAGACGGGGCTTGGGGCTGCAGCATGCCACCCCTCCCTGCAGGCATGTCCCTACACAGCCAGGCTGTACCCACAGCTTCCCCTTTTCTCCAAAATTGCCTCTTGGGATATTTCTGTCTCTTGTTACACACAGTCCCATATCTAGTTCACCACTGCCTTGCACATAGGAGCATCCAGAATGAGAGTGAACATACACGAGTACTGTGCACCAAGCGCAGGGTGGTGCAACTCCAAACCCATCCCACCCCTGCGCCCTGCACTAGAGCCTGTGTCTGACAGTGGGGCCCAGCAGATCTTGTCTCTGGTTCTGGAGAGAGGGGGCAGGGGATARTGAGACACCTGTTTGTCATCCCCCGACCAAGGTCTGTGAGAAGCCAGCTACTCATTTCTAGCACTTCCCGCTGACCGTGCCACCCATGTCCTTTCCCCTGCTGCTCAGAAGGATGCAGAGACAGATGTCTCTGTCAGAGGGGAGCAGGCTTGGCTTGCTGGAAACGAATGGGAATTTGATTATGCTGCTCTGCAGAGCAGGGCTAACACGATTAAAAGGCCAGCAGGCAGGACTCAGATGAAGAAGATCCCCTCTGTCCCTTTCTCCCTGCATACAGCAGAGGCTCTCCTTTCCTTCTTCCCAGCCCCTGCACTGCCCAGGCTGTCCTGGGACTTCACAAACATCCAGAACCCAGATGTGAAGKCAAAAGGAAGAGAAGACAGTGGAGAATTGCAACCTTCTTCCCCTGGGCCCCTCAGGCTCCTATATCCCTCTCTCCAGCACCTCCTGCCAGCTCTCCCCTCTGCCCTGCTTGCTCTATGACCAAGCTCCCTTGCTATTTACATTACAAAGCAGCCCCCTCTGCTCCACTCTCTGGGTTATATTTAGCTCCCTGACACAGAACAGCCTGTGAGATGCATTAGCTGTGTCCTATCTGCCAGGCGGGGACCGCGCTGAACAGCTGAGGTGCCTCACATCTCCCAGGCAGGGGCGGAAGCTGGGTAGGGGACACWGAAGGACACAGGACCCTCTCTTCCCGCTGCCAAAGATGCCTGTGAGGAGTCCTGTAGTGCGTGGGCTGGTCCGGGCACTGCCTCCGGATGTGACTGAGAGCCAAAGGGTACGTGTCTGACACCTGACAGCTCCCCCGCCCCATAGACATAGCCTGTGGAGAGCTCATACAAGAGCTTTTGTGCGCTTGTGGTTTCCTTTCTGGGTAAACACCCTCCGGGCTGGGTTGCTGGGAGCAGTGGCAGTGACAAAGGCTACTGCTGCAAGCATCACCCTGAAACCAATGATGAAGGTGACAGGGAACCCACAACTGCTCAGGAGAGGTTGCAGGATACTGCTGTGTCTTACCAGCAACTGTTCCAGGCCTCCCTGGCTCCAGGTCACAAGGCTTCCCCTACAGCAAAGTTCTGCCAGCCTCTAGCTGGCCTTATTGCCACCGGAGCTGCCCCACTCTGAGATCTAAAGATGATCCTGCTCACCACAAAACCTTGGTCAAGACACTCAAGGCAAGCAGGAGCTGACTTCAGACTCCCTTTGGCTGAAGTGACTGTCTGGGGATCRAGGCACTCAACTCTGGTGCTTGTTCCCGGTTTGCTGTGGTGACAGAGGGCACTGGGTCCTTCTGGCATTGCAGAGGCACCTCCCTACTGGGAAAATTGTCCCAGAATGTGCAAATCTGGTGCAGGARCCAACATCATTAATAAGTTTGGCATGAAATCGCTACTCAGAGGCCTAAATATAACCTGAGTGCTGAGCKCTCTTCCACCCGCCCAAGGCGCCTCCATACACCGTGGCAGCTATTTATGGAAGGAACTTTATTGCCATGGGATTAATATCATTTCTGCTCATTTCAAAACCTTTATATAGCAGCTTATGCTGCCTGCCCCTCGTGATGACTAACGGGTCCCAGCAGGAGCAGGCAGGTTGGCAGAAAGAGGACTGGGGCCTACAACCTTCAGCTGACATTGAGCATACTTTGATGCCCATGGCCATGGAGGGGGTCCTCCAAACTGTGTACCAGGGTTCAGTAAATGTCTCCAGCACAGCAAGGGGATTTCTGTCAGCCCCCCTTTCTCATGCTGCAGGAGGGGCACAAGATGGAAGGCTGGTCTCCACTCTGGGTAACAGATCCGTTACCACCTGACCTGCCCAAGAAAGCATCCAGACTTGAAACTGCATGGGTGTCACAGAACAGAACAAGCAGATTTCTGCCCCCAGACACTTCCTCTCCCATTTCTCCTTCCTTTTGCTTGGTTGTCCAAARCACAGGGTGGAGCAAGCACCATCTACTCCTTTGCTGCTGGCCTGCAGGTTGCTACAGCAGTCCCTCCAACCTTTCAGAATCCTCTTTTCTGCAAAACCTGGATCAGCTGGAGCAAAGTCCCTTGCAAAGAAACCCCTTGTGAGGTTTGGGTAGGACAGAGGTGCTTTTTRTAATGACAGCACAGGCTGGAGCATGTCCACTGAGCAACCTGCTTGGGGCAGCTGATATGGGATGGGTAGGATGTATACAATCCCTAGCAACCTTAGACAATTCTGGAACAAATACAGGCTGATCAATTTAGGTTGCAATATGGCCCTTTCCTTCCCTGRGGAGGCTGGAAAATTGCAGCTGGCTAATCTGTTCGCAAAACTCACTGTGCACATCTGGAGAAGACAGCTAAGAGGAGAAAATCTTGCTCTGCTTAGCACAGTAATTCCTCATCCTCTGTGGTATCAGGGCGGAGACCCTCCCAGCTCTGCCTGGTGCCTCAGTGAGCAGCCCTGGGTACAGGATGAGGACTAGGATTGGTGTGCATTGGCGCAGCTTGTGGTAAGGTTCAGGRTCACAGGGCACCTGGGGAGATCTCTGCCACCCTGGCTCCTGCTCACCACCCACGACACAAATAACGAGTGCTGGGGATGAGTCAGCTCCGGGGCTCCTCCTGCTCTGCAGGCACTAATAAGGTTTCCCATTAGTTCCCATTMCTGCAGTATTAGAGAGCAATTTGCTCACAGCTTGCACTGAAGCCCTTGCAAGGGGGAAAAAGGGCTGCTGTACACGTGGGAGTGCAGATGGGGGGTGACCAACAGCTCCTGCCTAAAATCTTTCCCCTGGCAGAGCTCTGCACTCCAGGGTCYCCAAAGGCCAGACCAGAGGCAGGAGAGCTCATCCAGCTTCTGTCTGCCATGGCAGTGTTCATGGCTCCAAGATCCTCCATGCCTGTTTTCCACCTGCTTGTAAACTATGTGACACTTGCTGGGCATGGTGTGAGGTGGAGCTTGGAAGGACATAGACATATCTGGGCCAAGCCAGCTCTGGAGAATGGTAAGAAGGCAGATCCTRCCTTCTCCRCTCCCCTTAGTCCCAGACCCTCACAGCAGGCTGGGGTCAGTCTTGCAAGTGCTTATGTTTACTCTGGGCAGGTGCAGGATCAAAGGATCTCTCCTCACTTACACTGACAGCCATTCTGCAAAGATGGGGAACAGTAAATTGTAGAAGGGCTTAAATGCCCTTCTAGCAAAAGAACGGGCAAGGTGGGACACTAAACCTTATTTGCTGTGACAGAAGAATAAAGCTGGAGTCCTGGAGATGCTGACCCAAGCAGGATTTCAGACATGGTTAGAGTTGGGAATAGGAGCTCACCTGAGTATCACCAGGCAGTGGCTCCCATAAGCTGCCTGAGAGCTATGGGAACCACTCTTCACCTCCACCAGGTTTGCTTGGTGATAGCAGGAGCAGGTGAGCACAGGAGTTAGGACAGAAGAGTTGCACCAAAAGCTAGGACAGATCTCTTGCTGCAAGGTGCCTCCAGTTGGCCCATTTATAGCCTAARCCCTAATCTCAGCCCCTTCATCTTTGCATCACTGCTCAGTTCCTCCCGGTGAGATCAAGATTTCTGGACCTAGGAATCAAGCAAGGGGACATTTGCCTTGGGGAAGAAGAGGAAAAGGAGTGTAGGTGTTATTAGAAGTCCCTTGCATCCAGTGCACTTAAATCGATAAACTGGTACTGCAGAGAAAGAGGGAAACTTCCAGCCCATGGCCCCATGCCAGAGCTCATGGGAGGCTGCTGGGCACAGACCACTRCCTAGGAGGCATCGCAGCCGTGGGATGGGAAGGGRGGATTAGGTAGMAGAAAAATAAGTGGGCCCACAAAGRTGRTAATTGCCACGGCAGAGGGGTCTGTTGCACAGGATGGGAGGGACTGGACTATCTGGTTCCCTTGTCTCTGTGCTGAGATGGTTTCTGGTGGGAGTGTGCGGGTGGSCAGTGGAAAGAGCCAACCCTGACCCCATGGGAGGGAGTTGCCTCAGGGACAGGCCACCCCATTGCCCCAGTACAGCCCTGACACTTGGGGACCCAGGTGTTCCTACCTGTAGGAGACCTGCTTTCTGATGGCGAAGTGCAGGAACTGCTCCTCCACCTCYGCCACGGCCACTGCTCCTCTCATCTCCTTCCAAGCCGGATCCATGCCGCGGGGGCCCAAAGGTTGTGCTCGTCCACTGCTCTCTGCATCTGCCGCTCCCCGGAGGCTTGCTGTGGCTCCCCTGGCCAACTGACCGTCGCTCCTGGCAGGGGAGAAGTCTCTCCAGCTCCTGGGACCTTCAGCCATGCTGCAGGGAGGTCTCTCTGGAAAAGTCCCACTTTTTCCCCAGAACTTCCTTGGGCAGTCCGGTCTTGCCTCAAAAAGTCCCACAGTGCTGCTCCGCTTCACCTCCCCAGGGCTGTGGGACAATCCCGGCAAGGCTTAACTCTGTGAGGGAGCACAAGCCCGAGAAAAAACAGTGTCCAACTTTTTGCAGTGGTATTTACTGGCCTCTTGATAGCAGCTTGCTTAGCTCAGACACAGCAGCTCAGCCTCCTGCCGTCTCTACTGCCCTGCCACACTGAAGCGGAGGAATATCTGACACAAACCCAGAGATGCTGATGCTTCTTCTCAGATGTGCTGGCACTGTGAAAGCGGGGAGGGAGTGGGAACACAGCACTCACCAGAGAAGCACAGTACAGGAATAGAGATGTTCGCAGCAAGTGAGAGAGAGCTTAGATTGCCTTCTGCGAGGTCCCTCTGGGGCCAGGCAYGTCCCTCAGTGTCCTCGGCAGCAGCAGCTGAGCAAGAGCAGCAGGGAAAGGTAGGCAGCGAGGAAAGTGCCTGTGCACAAARCCTGCAGCAGCTCTCAGGAGACAAAGCAGAAAGTGAGCATGAGTGTGTGCTGTGTGCGTGGGGAGGGGGCTGTGGGGAGCTGCATCCAGCAGGCAGCCTGGTGTCACCTTAGAGACACTCGAAACTGGCACTTAACTCTTCGGAGTCTGGGAAAGCAGACGAGGGTGACAACTCAGCCACCCTTCTGTGCCCACAGTCCAGCTGGCACCTGCCTGCCTGCAAGGGCTGCTCAGGGAGCTGAGTCTCAGCCACTTGTCTTAACCAGACCTGCTGTCAGGTGAAGTCAAACAGCCTGGCAAACTGCATGACAGCAGCAGCTCCAGCAGAGCAAAGTAGCTGCTGTTGAGTCCAATCATCGAACATGGATGAGATCTGCACAGGGACAGGGTCCCCAGCTGTGGACAGTGGTATCTAACTGAGCAAGGTATTGCTGTAGCATGGTCTCTGTCCTTTCAGCTGGCTCACTCAGCTCCTTGCRACTTAGGAGGCTACATTATTCCTCGTTTTTCCTTATTCAAGTCAATTTTTCTCCAATCTTGGCATCCAGAGATGGAAAGCCCTTCTGTTCTCTGCCCACATCCATCAGAAGAGTTGCATCATCTGTTTGTCTTGGGTTGGGTCTGGATTTTGTGACCCCAGTTCCAGTCCACCCTGGTGCTGCAGATGTCAGCTGGGGTAAGAGATCCCTATGAAGCTCCATATGTGCCTGATTTGTTCTGCCCCAGATTCACAATGCTGAGCTTTTACCTGCTAGACACTGGAAAATTCAAACTTTGGGTCTATAAGAGCCATTCCCTGCATCATGCCAAGGTCCTACGATCATGTATTGTGCCAAAAGCACATTGCAGTCACCTGTAATCCCAGTGTTTTCCCATGAAAGTCTGGCATGATGGGAGCAGGAACCTGTCCTCAACCTGCTCTGACTGTTGTATCACCTTRGGAGTCATCAGGAGCATCTCATCCCTCGTGCCAGCACTCCCCATCACCTCCATTAGGYCCTGTGGCACCTCTGCTGCAGAGTGCTGTGTCACAGCACATTCCTGTGCCACTCCTGACCCCAACCTGGGAAGCAGCATGGGCTAAAGAAATACTGGTAACCACAGTCCAGGGGTTACCATTGGCACCTCCAGTTCAAGTTACCAAACCTTTGTCTGCCCCTAAAAGTCAAAATGACATTTCTCTCTGGCTGCGCCTCCTGGGGGATTTGTGCCTCCCAGGGACACAGCAGCCCCCAAGCCTGCTCCTCCACAAAATCGTGACTGCCAGGGAGCCCCACACCCTCCTCGCTGTGTGACTCAGCCCCTCCAGCCCCCACAGGGGTTTTGTTCTCCTTGAAAGCTGGAGTGTTGCTGAGTGAGCCCTCCCSGAAGAGCACAGCTGGCCCTGGGGAAGCAGCTTCCCCCTCACTTGCTGGGACAGAGACCTGCTTGGGAGTTTGCCAGTACACCTGCATGGGTGCATGGCCCTGTTCCATACCCTCCTGCTGCCACAGAGGCTGGGAGCAGGCTGTGAGAATAGAGAAGCAGCAGGTGCCCAGCTGGTACAGGGGGATTTGTGGCGCCTTGGCTCTTCTCACCACCCACAGCATTGCTTCTCTTTCTGCCCTTGGGCTCTTCCTGGCCTAGGGAGACTCTGTTGCCATGGGCTATGGGAGCCACCTTCATCTGTGCCAGCTGGGCTGCCAGGGCTGGACAGAGATGGGCTGCCCAGAGGAGCTACAGGGGAGGCAGGATACAGGCCTCTTACTCCCAGGGAATTTTGGGAAACATCTGTCTTGATCTTTATGGTTAAAGGAGTTTGTGGCCACCAAGCTGATGAAGCCGATCAGGGATGGATACAAGTAGGAAGAGGGTGAGAGCAGGGTCCAGACTTCCAGACAGGAAGGATGGGAGAGCTTTTCTCRTTGGTGGATGTGTCACTGCCATAGAAAAGGCGCTTCATTGTGGGAAGTAGTGGCTCCTATTGCAGGAAACCTCCCAAGAGCCAGGCACAGTAGAGGCCTGAACTTACAGTGCCTTTGGTCAAGTGAGAGTAAAGGGCTGGACAGTGGGTGCCTCTTGCCCTCCCAAGGGGCCTAATCCTACTCTACAGAAAACCTCTCTGTGGGGAGGAGTTGCCAGAAGAGGATTTCTAGCTTTCTACCTATATGCCAGATTGTATAGCTGTCACACAAGCAGGGCAGGGCAGATTTTGTGTCTGGAGGAGACATCACAGAATATGCCTGCATGAGGGAATGTAATGGATTGTGCAGGCTTCTGCATCTTTCTCTGCCCACCTGGGGATTCCACTGGATGTTTTATGTTTCTGTCATGGATAGGGTCATCCTTCACTTGGAGCTCCCTGAGGACCTGGGAAGAGCAGGCAGATGCTGCCTGAGGATGATGGGGCTGGGCAGTAGGGTTGGGTCAGTTCTGTCCTCCTGGCACCCTTTATCTGAGCCAGGTCACCTGCTTACCTGGTGCTCAACTCCTTGCTAGGGGTGACTCGCAGGASCATGCCTCTTCTGTGCCCTAGGTAGGGGTTTCCTTCTGTTGTAGGCATGTGGGACAATGCCAAGGCATATTGGTATTACCATACAGATCCCATCCTTGTTTTCGCAGGCACAGGCAGGACATCCAGTAAGCACCATTTCTAGTAAGTAAATCTCTGTGAAGGTACAGTCTTCTTCCCTGGGCACAAGCAGTGGAACCTCCACTCTGCTCACCTCTAAGCCACATTTAAGACACTGGATTGGAAAATCAACACAGATTTGTTGAGGCAGGCCAGGTCAGTGTCCATCCAGGTACTATTGCTRTTAACAAGTCCCCAGTGCCTGGGGGTGTGAGGAGGTGCAAGTGCCCCATTTTCCCCAGAAGGTGCCCAAAAGCTGAGGCTCCTTGCCAGGTAAAAACACCAAAGCCTGTTGATCCCATGATGGATGTGTGAGATCACTGCTAGCACACTCCCAAAAGGGAACAGTAAGAGGGACCACATCAGGCTTGGAAAGCAGGGATACTCTCCTGAGAGCCCTAACAGCACGTGTCCTTCTGTAACAAACACAGCATACCCACTAGGCTGCTGCCACCCACTGCCAGTGACCTGCTCAGCAGCAGCAAGCCACAAAACCCAATTATTTTCTTTCTTTCTTTTTTTTTTTTTTTTTTTTTTTTTTTTTTTT
>NW_026623234.1:3419210-3483311 GCF_030028575.1 Malurus melanocephalus
TTTTTTTTTTTTTTTTTTTTTTTTTTTTCTTTTAATTGGCCTGGTAACAGAACAATCAGGAATAATTTGTCTCTGAAAAACAAAGTCCATGTTCTGTTAGCAGTTTTTTTGTTCAGGGCTTGTATGAATTGACAGTGCAGAGGCTTCTGAGAAATGTGACCCTGAATGGGCAGAAGCCCAGCTTGTTGTGTCAGAGCTTGGCTGGGGCACTTGGAGCAGACCAAAGACAACTGAGGCAGGCTGAAGGTGACTTGTAAAGAAGGTGACTCTTGCTTTGCTAATTCTCTCAATCTGCTCTAATTAATTGCTGTAGCCACATWGGTAGGTGTGATTGGCTGGTGAATTTTGGGAGGCATAGCAGGGATCAAAGGATCCTAATGTGCCTGTTTTGAGCAGCTCAGAGTTATCTGGTAGACTGCAGAATTAGGAGGATTTGTCARGATGAAGGGAAATTTTCTCCTGGTGGAAGCGGTTCTTATTGCTCTGGCTGCTTCGGCGTTAAAGGAGCCAAAGCCTGAGAACTCATCCTTTTAAGAGCTTCCCTCTTGCACCCGTTTTASAGCGTGTATGCAGGGTGCAGGCCAAAATGTTCCTGGAGGGCAATTCCCAAAGAGCTGTGTGAGGTTTCACAGGGATGAGCAAAGCAGGAGCCCTTCCTTTGGATGAAATCTGATGAGTGTGAGGAGCAGCCCCACCCCACGGTGGGGGAGGGAGGTGCATCATACTGACACAGGGGTAGGGGGCTGCTTAAGGACAGGGTGCTGCAGGGAAAACATCAGATTCTCAACTCAAAACTAGCTCTGGCCCAGGAAGAAACTGCAGGGCAAGGTCAGGAATTTCTTTGAATTGGAAGGTACGCAGGGGAAGGGAGCTCTGCAAGGGTTTGCAAAACCCATGTGAGACTAACCCACCATGGATCCCACATCAAACTCCCTCCTGACAGTACAGACYTGCCTCAGGAAAGAGAGTTCCTGTCTCCCCAGACACTGTTCAATGGCCAGCCCAGTAAAAAGCTTTACTCTTTTCCACAAAGAAATTATGATCTGCAGAAAGAGACCTTTGCAAGCCCTGCGCCTCACATCCTCCTGTGGCAGAGTCCTGCTGCAGCAGCCCAGCCAGAAGTGGGAGATAGAGACACCTTATAGCATCTCTGAAAGGAGCTCCTCCTTGGGCTGCTTTCCAGACATGGAGGGCTGACTGCAAGGAGTTGTTTCAATGGTCAAATTCTAATGAATCAACTTGGGGGTTGCTAGAAAATGAAAATTTGTTTTCTATATMCCCTGTTGTTTTGTGTTTCACACAAGATCAGGACAAAACTTATCAGTTTTCACAGATGTAAATGGGCTGTCAGAAGAACAGACTGACAGACAGCTGGGACCAGGTCATTGCCAATCTGAGCGCAGCTGCTCTGCTTTTTCAGATGGGATGGGACCATGGTGCTATGAGCTATGTCTTTGTTGTATGGACCCCTGCACAGCATCTYCATCAGAGTAGCTCACTGCACCTCATATATTTCCTTCAGTGATCTTCCTCCTTCCAAGAGGACCATCGTGGTATTTCCAAGGGGGAAAACAAACTGAGGCAGAACAGTTCTGACTTGTTCAGAACTGCAAAAGAAATGACAGCGCTACGGGAAATAAAACATGCAAGTTTGTTTCTAGCCCCTGACATGGAGCATGAGGTCCCAGAACTGAACTGATTTTGCACGTGGCCAGGGAACAGGGCAGGAAGCAGGTGAGGAGCTGTGCATGTGGGCTGGCATGACAACCATACCTCAATGAAAGCACCTGTCAACCCAGGGCTGATGCTGCATCTTTTTATTTTGTTTTTGTTTTGCTTCATAAAGCAAATGCAGAGCAAGTGATAGAAGGAGGAAAAAGGCTGGCTTGAAAACAAACAAACAAAAAAACCAAAAACCACAAAAAAAAATCAAAAAGGAGGGAAGAAACAGCTGCTGGAGTATAAGTGGAAAGTGAGCTGCTACAAGAAAGAAGTTCATAGATGCCAAGCCCGCAGTAATTCTTAATAAAATACAATACTGAAAATAGGATCTGAGAGTCTCCAAAATACAATATCTTAAGGGATCGGCAATAATACAAAATAAGTTTCATTATGTACAAACGAGTTCTGCTCTTGATCTCTGTACAACGGTGGGAGTGGGAGGAATGGGGAGATGCTCAGTGAAAATGTTGGGGTGGAGGAGGGTGTGCTTGGACCCGGCAGTGGTTCTTTGTACTGGGGTGGAGGATGGGGAAGGCAGTGGTATCTGGTGATCAGCAGGTTCTGTGGGGAGAGCAGAGCTATGCTGAAAGCCTTTCTCTTCCTCACCCCACTGGCCACCCATGCGTGGTTGCACCTACCTGCGTCCAAATTTTCCTAAATGACTTCAAGGGGCAAAACCAATTTTCAAAAGGGAGAAAGGAAGGATGTGAGGGCCCTTCTCTCATTTCTCTCAGTCCTTGAGCAAGAGCAATTTCATCCTTCCTCTCCAGGGAGCCTTCTCCACTCCCGGCCTGGGGGAAGAGGAGAGGCTGGGGCAGTGCAGAGTGAGTCCAGGGTGCTTGATGAAAAAAACAAGCTGAAGAGGAGCCTGCTCTGAGACCTGGCAGAGTACACAGGGACTCCCGTGTTACACATGGGGCAACCTGCCACTTCCCAGACCTCTGACACTTGTGTCCCACATTGTCCTTCCATCAAATGGCAGCTGAGGGAATGGAGTGAGGAGACACTTCAGCCTTTTTGCAGGGCTTTTGCTGGAGAGGAAGAAGGGTCAGAAGTGGGTGTCTGGGTGCTAAAGAGGATGGCATAGGCTTGAGATGAGGTCACTTCAACACCAAACTTTGCAAGTCTGGCCTGAGAGGTGGTATGGCAAGAGTTTGCTATCTTTGGTGTCAGTATTTGGAAGGAAGAGGTCTAAAACTGTCTTTGGTTACCCTGGCCAATTTCCGACATGTCACCTCTTTCCTGACAGATGTACCTCCAGAAATGCCAGTATGTCCTCAGGGGCTTTCACAGCACTATTRTTCACACAGAGGATGTGAGGGGAATGATGGCTAATCTCACAGCTCTTCCATGGGTTGTAGAACTCTCCTTGGTAGTTCCTAGGAAGACCCCACTTGGCATGAAGCAGAATCAGGGATGGAGAGCTGGGATGGGGGTTGGATTATGGGAATGTGTTTCTCTCACTCACTCTCAAAGGGAGAGGCCTGCAGAATGGAAAGTGAGAAGGCCGGTGACCTGGTTAGCACTGCACTGTAGGGCCCAAGCTGGGAASAGAAATAAAAATACCACCCCTGCCAAAACAGGGGTGCTGAGGGTGGGCAGAAGTGGATTGTGAGGGAAAATTGTTCTGTTTCAGAGCTCTGGTTGCCCAGAAGCTGCTGGCTAATTTTTATGGTGATTTATCTGTCTGGGATCTCTCTCCCCAACTCCATTTGTGTGCAGATCTTTGCAGATAGTTGGTGTTGAAGTTACATAGGCATGCCCATCAAGAGAAAACTAGAGCAAGGAAGAACTAGGTTTTCTCTCAATGGAAGCAAAAATATACTAACATATGGAGGGCAAGGAATGAGCTCAAACTCTCCAGAGCCATCTCTCCAGCACCAGCATCACCCACTACTAAAACCTTCAGGCAGGACAGTAAATCCAGCACTTTCTCTCTCCTTCAGGTGCATCTGATGTAGCCAAGGGGTACACACACAGGGGACAGCCCCTGTGGTCTGGAGGCTTTGGGGAGTGAGCTGAATAGTTTGTGGGCTTCCCCTGATCTCTCTCTACTTCAAGGTGAGCCCACATGTGTAGGGGCTCAGCTGGAGGTAAGGCCAGGAGAAGAGGGAGTCTCAGGGCTTCTCCAGACATTTATTGCTGGTTCTGGCAGTCCTGTGACCCTCCTCAGAGGGATCAGMATTAATAGGGATGATGGGGAAGGGGAGGAGCTAAACCCAAGGCCAATTTAGGAGTGTCTAAATGCAGTGTCCTCTCCTGCCAAGTCCCCTCAGTTGCTTGGTGAGGAGGGAATCCTGCAGTCAGACAGATGAGGCCTTGAGGTCCAGCAGCTGCTACAAGAATTCAGTTGTCTCACTGGAGCTTGTCTCCCTGAGGAAAAGAAAAGACAAGGCATCAGTCAAGGTTCATAGTACCCTCCTATGCAAATTCACCTCTCTGTGTGCCCAGCTGTTTACTCTGACCGGGATGACTCTCCTTCCCAAGGGCACTAAATGGAACGCAAACCTGGGACGATGTGAGTCATGTAGCCCTCCACAGCTTTATGCAAGTGGGACACTGCTTTATGGACAAACTTTTCCWTGAGAAAATAAACTTGCTCTTACGCTCCCTGCTAGCACTGGCTTCCTCCAGCCACTGCTCTTAGCTGGCTGCTTGTCCCATGTGGCTCAACTGTCCTTAGCTTCCAGCAGAGGGGACATGCCTGCTGCTTATCCCCAGACACCATGCTGTGTTTTGGGCTCAGAAGGTGGCCCTACCTGCTTACCTCTCATGGAATTGGTCTTTGAGGTGGCTGAGAGTTGGGTCAGTTCGGTTCTGGTCAGGATCCCCCTGGGTTTTGCTCAGATATTTGGCAGTCTCATGTGTCCTGGCCAGATGAGGCCTTCCCTCCTCAGACTGCCTTTTTTCGGCCTCCCACCCCTCAGGATGGTCCATGGTTAGGAAGGAGCTATAGCTCTCTTCTAAGGAGCCAGCACCCTCATCATAGAAAAGAAGGCTCCGTGACTGAACTGGAAAAAAGGAGAGCATTGGTTAACAACGAGGACAAGGTCTCTAGCAATGGATGTAGGTCATCATGGTGATTTCAGCACATGCTCACTCAGCCTCGTCCATATGTAACTGTGCAGGATACCCTCCTTCCCCCAGCTTCAGGAAGCAAATGACCCCTGGACATACAGCTTCTTCAGAAGAAAACCAGTCTGCCCTGTGACTTTTCCCTCGTGTTCTTTCCTTTGACACTGGTCATGTTTTGGGACAATGGTTAGCACAGAATGACAACAGGCCCAAACAAGGAGCTATTATGAGCGTTGGTACTACCAACAGATTAGGAATCTTCCCTCACCACAGTGCCAGCACAGGGGGCAGACACAGAGGCGAGGATGTTATGCCTGACCAGGGAGTGTCAAGAGAAGAGCTGGAAATGGTTTGACAAGTTGAAATGGAGGAATCACRTTAGACTCACTCTTACTAGTTGTGTAAATGTCTGGCGCTGGTGTTGCTTTCACTGTCTGTGATGCTGAAGAGAATTCAGGGAGACAGGGCATCACGGATCCCAGGATCAGAACGAAGCAGAGTGCCAGCACCTAGAGAGGACATGAGAACAGGGTCAGTGCCACTAGCCATGAAGAAATACTCCCCTCAGAGCAGGCCACCATGAGGCTGTGTAAGATCTGGGCAGGCTGACAACTGGATACCTGTGGTCCCCCAGTAAGGGAAGGGGCTTGCTGTGCTAATTTCCTTGTTGCAAATCCAAGAAAGGAAGTCCAAAACTTCCTCTCGTTGTTTTATTTGGAGTATTTCTGGTTCAATTGTGTAAAGTTGCCTGTCCAGTTGAGGAGAGATAGTGGAAGGCATAGCTGAGAAACAAGCTGAAAGAAATGGAGACTCAATAGAAGGGACAAACTGTGCCTTGACCAAAGGGAATCTTCCCATTGGCTTAGCAGGAGCTGTTGTGGGCTGTAAAACAAGCTGAGTGGGGGAAATCTGTGAGGTACCACCGCACATAGCAAAGGGAATCTACTATCATTGCAAGGACAGAAATGACAGCACAACTGCAGTTGCCTAATACCTGATAGTAAAGATGCAAGTTCTAGGAAAGGGTTAAATTTATGCTTGACGTGTAGATATGCAGGACCATGTGTCAGTGCCTTCTACTATCAGGCAGACCAGTCAGAGCTATTAGGCAGTGATAACAGGATAGAGGTACATGAAATCTCCCTGGAAATCCCCCTCAGGTAGGTCTGGATCTGTCTGAAAATTCTGCCATAACAGTAAAGCTTTAGAGTGAAATGCCAGTGCAGATCGTAAGGGACTCTACAGAGCCTAGGGAACTGCCAGCACACAGCAAGAAGGGACATGTGGGAAATGGTACAGAGCCAAACTATTAAACACTCATGCACCATGTATGGTCTGTAACTACCTGCTGACAGCTCACTGCTCAGACTGAGCAGCCAAAGAGGCAATGCATCTCTTGGTGATTTTTACTACCTATGTATAAACAAGCAGATTTGAACTGGGTGGACACTTGTGGGGCCAGCCAGCAATTGCTTGGCTGATTCTCAGAAGTCACCTATTTTGGAATACCTGTGCCTAAGTAATTCACAGAAGCTGGTACATCAAGATAATTTGGACCATTAATGGATTCYAGGAGATGTGGAAGATTGAATAATAAGATCGGTATATTATGCTATGTAGAGGGATTTTAATTGTCCAGACTCTTCAAGGCTGGTTTTAAAGAAAGAACATTAAATGAAGCATGTCATACCAGGCACRTGAAACATTTAGAATCCTTATTCCACAAAACAGAGGAAAAAATAAATTCTGAATGGATGTTGCTTTGAATTATCACAGCCAAACACACAATTGGGAGAAGAGGGAGCCAGCCCTGTAAATTCTGTTCTTTCCTTCTAAAACAAAACAGGCTTTTGGGGCTGAGAAAGAGCAGTATACATAACATCTTGCTTTAACATGGCTTTCAACTGTGGCTTTGCAAAACAGCACTGTTTTTACTCTGTTTTGTTTCATGTTAACTCTGATGCTTGGATTCATTTTTAGTTCAAACTCTACAAGGCTTCATAACAGTAACTCTTGGCTTGATTCTGAGTAACATTCATGACAGAGCTTTTGACCATCTTGTTATTTGACCTCTTAAAATTGAGGGGAATTAAGCTAGAGAAAACTACAAAACCATTTGGAAAGGTGGAGGAAAAATTAATCAAAAAAAGACACATACTGAGAGTGTATTTATCAAGTAGTTCACTGTCAAACTGTGAGGAGGTAGCAGGTGGAATAGCAGAGAGATCTGTTACAGATCTGGCAAGATTCAGCATTTCTAAGCTTGACTTAAATGATGGACTGTATCAAAACTGCAGATGGGAAAGACTACAAGCAGACTGGCTTTTGGTCAGTATTCAAATTCAGAATGATCTTGACCATGTGAAGAAGTGGTCTGAGAGAACAGTGGGAAGATCTATACAGACAAATGTGGAGACCTGCTGAGACCTCTGAGGCAGCAGGACTGTTTAGCAGAGGAAGTACATCAGTGGCTACCTGTTTCAGCTGTTCTACAGAAGAGGATCTGGGAGTTCAACTGGTGCACAAGATGGGCCCAAGTCAGTGACACTTTGTAAAGGGCAAATCTCAGCCCAAGCATTATGAGCAGGCYTTCTGGCTGTCAGGTGGAACACTATGCCCAGGTCTGGGCCCCRAACTTCCAAAAAGATGCAGGGCCATTAGAGAAAGTCTGGAAGAGTGCTTTGGGAAAAAGTAGTGATTCAGTAACTCAGCCTTTGAGGGAAGACTGGAGAAATCATGGTGATTTAGCAGAGCAGACTGAAGGGAGTTGCTCGAAAGYAAGAGTTTTCAAATATGTAAAATGCAGCTGCACAAAGGGAGAATAAACAGATCTTGCTTCCAGTGGGCAGAAGTTCTAATAGGCTGAAGCTGTTGCAAGGAAGATGAGATAGCAAGCAAGCTTTATCTGGGAAAGATAACATAGCACTGGAATGGTTTGCCTGAGGAGGTTGAGGACTGCTCACCATTGGAGGCCTTCAATAACTGGGAGTACAAATATCCAGCAGGAATGACACAGGCTAAAGAAGAAGGGTAGCCTTCTCCACTCCCATGCTGCGAGACGCAGTGATTCTACATATCTGTCATGATAAGGAATGCTGTATTTGAAAATGGAAAACAAGAACTCAGAGGCTTATGAAACTGACTGGTCAAAGATAGAAAAGCAAATTACAAATTCTTCAAATGCTTCAAACCAAGGAAGTCCAAGAGAGCTGGTGTGTGGGCTGGGATGCCTGCAACAAAGGGAGAAGCAAGTAGACATAAAACATTGTTGGGAAACTAAATTAGGTATTTTATCAGCCTGTAGCACAGGGGATATCTGGAAGGCGCCTCTTCTAGACTTGTTTATTCCAGGTAGTAGCATTGAAGAACYGCTGGAGCCAGGGTTGCTCTGATGAGCTGCTGCATTAAGGARCAATGAGTCACTGGGCTCAGCTGGGTCACACCCAAAAATGTGGAAAGAATTTGGGAATGAAGACAGAGAACAGAGGAAAAAAGAGACAGTCATTAAAATCTGGTCTGACATGGGGGCAGCAAAAAGTAACAAAAGTTTGAGCAGATTTTGAAAGGAGGAAGTGCTTGAAATTACAGAGAAGGGGCTCTGGAGCCAAGGAAACTCATTGAATCAGGACCAAAAAACAATCCCTTAGGACACTGAGGGTGCTGAGAAACTRGGGCAAGTACCTCACCATCTGTTTGCATTTTGTGACTGTTAACAGTACAGAAGCGATAACCACATATAGATAACTAACTCTGACAAATTTGTCACGAGCAGCTACTATGACAGTCCTTCAAAGACATTACATGGGTGAAGATKGTATTTTTATCATTGATCAGATACTTTCCCCTGGCAAAAAAAAAAAAAAGAGATGAAGAATAAGCAATTGACTCTACTTATGGCTACCCACTGACATGCCCCAAAACTCCTCAATGAAGCCAATATTTATTAACCATGATTCTCCACTATGAGAAATGAGAGGCAAACAGRGATTACCAAAACAACAGACAAATTATTATGGTTAGTTAAAAGGACAAACAAAGAGAATTCCAGCTGGTTTTAACAAAGCCTAATGTGCAGGCATARCAAGAACAGATGCCATTTCTTGCTGATAAACACAAGGTAATGCCCACTGGGAGGAATACTTGGACTGTTCGTCTGCCCTGCTGAGTTAAACATTAAGCATTACCAGCTCAGCWAAAGAAAACTCTGCTCATTACGATGGAAGTTCATTGAAGATTTTTGCTGAATGGCTAATAGCTATTGAAAAGCAAATGAAGTGTTGTTTTGCCCAAAGAACAAGGCAGTGAAAATGCAGGAATTATTCTAATGTTGTTGCATAAACAACTGATGTAYGTATGACACAGGGTCCAGCTCTTGTGACTGTAACACAAAAGGAAAGAGCAGATGTAACTGGCAAAAGAGCTGGGCAGCAGGGAAGAGGGCAGAGATGGGCAATCAACAGAGCTGTCTGGAAAGGCATGGCCAATAAGGAAGATGGAAATGAAGCTTATACCATTAGACAGGTCCCAGTCTGCGTGGAAGCCATTTTATAAGGTCTGGAGACTTTCCCAGCTACCAGAGCCTGCAGCTTCTGTAACTGCTGGAGCAGAGTCCTGTGACAGGAAACAATGAATATCAAAACTTAATAAGGAGGTAGAAGCCAGTAAGTGAGGAAAKAATACCACTACCCCTTTCATATTTTGATTTTCCCTTATTGTGGAAACAAGTATCTCCCCTTTGGTKTATATTGCTTAAGTTCTCTGACAAAACAGGCTTGGCAAACAAACAAAAAGGGATCTTACCAGCAGTCCATCACCACCTTCACTGCACCTACCCACTATCATGAATGACCCATTTGTTTAGGACTCCTGGGTGCCCAAAAAACCCAGCCAGTCAACTCCCAGAGCAGTGGAGAGCCAGGGTATCATGCAAACCAAGCTCAGTTATGGAGGCTGAACTTTGTAGGCAGGTCAAACCTTTAGCACAGGCTTGCCTGTTCCCACTTCACTCAGAGACACACACTCTGAAGCTTGACCTGTGCCCCAAACTATGGTGGAGAGAGAAATAAGAAACAGTTGTGATCCCCTGCAGCTTCTTCAGTCTTGGCAAATTCTGCAGAGGAATGYAGGCAAAGCCAAATCTTGAGTTCAGCAATTAATTCATTCTCTGACTGCCCTGGTTGGAACACATGCTAAGGTCTCTCTGCTCCATTTAACTGTTCACGGGCATCTGCACACATAACACAAAATAGTGGTAGGTGTTACCAAGAGCTATTGAACCCTTCACTGAGCTGGTGAAGGAATCTGAGATGAGGGAGACCACAGAGTACACAGCTCCCAAGAGCAGCATATTACTGAAATGGAGACTATTGCTGAATYTCCCTCTGGGAGCACTGACTGTTTTACACAAGTATGTTCATGCTTTCATAAAATGCCAGGTCCTGGAACCAGGAGATTGCAGGAGAATCCCAGCTTTATCCYTTTCCAAATCCTGTTTTGCTCCTTGTACATGTGGAGAGAAGCACAGAGTGTCCCACTGGCAGTGCTCAGAAACCAAACCCAATTAGAAAGAACACAATGTGTATTTTGGGAAAAAAAATTAAAATCTCTTGGCTTTTAGGCAAATCTCCTGATTTTTCTGGGTGGGGCTCATCCTTTTTCAGCAGCAGGGCTGCCCACACTCCCAGAGAGGCTGGGGGACAGGCTGTGCCCCATGTGTGAGAACAGCTGGGCAGCTGTATTTCTGGAGACCTCTGGCTCCCGCACACCTCAGCCAGATCATGTCTGGCAGCCCCCAGTCCCAGCACCAGTGGCAGGCCTGGGAGTCAAGGCCACTGCACTCATGTCATGGATGAGAGGAAGATGAGCAGTAGAGCCTCCAGGAGTACTCCATGAGCTGTCATGGCAGCAGAGATGTGGGTGAGGAACTGGGTCTCTGGCTGTGTTTCTGCCCTTCAATTTGAACTGATGTAAGTGGGGCTATAGAGACATGCATCCCCTGCAGTTTACCCTGCCCTTGTTCACACCTGTTGTGCCCAGTAAGAGGAGGCAGAATTGGGCCCTTCTCTAGCTTCAGCTGCCCATCCCCACTGCAGGGCTGGAAGTCTTCATTATGTACTTCCAAGGAAGTAAATTCTCCAACTGGTTGGCCAGTTCTGCATATTAGAAGCACAAGTGCTCACCAGAGCCTTGAGTGAGGAAACTCAGAGCCTTGGATGAGAGAACTCTGGGGCTATGGGAGCAGTTTGCTCCTTTCAGGTGAGCTGCAGCAGCAGATGAGACAGAGATTCTCTGGGCTTGCTTGGTCCAAAAGAGCCTGGGAAAGGGCTGGGACACCACATGCACAAGGAATGGCCTTGGAGTTGGTGGGAGTTGGCATCTCTACTTTTTTTTTTTWAAAAGAATGGGCTTTCCCTTTTTCACCAAGTCTGTTCAGCTTTCTCAAGAGAAACCTGAAAAAGCCACAATATGCCCAGGGCCTCGTATTCCTCCAAAGAGCCCAAAAGCAGGAACAGTGGGTCTAAGACGCTGGTGTGAGGGGCCTCCCTTAATGCATCTGCCCAGGAGAGGAATGAAGAAGGCAGCACAAGCCCAATGGATTGCAGGGAGAAGGACTAAGAGATATGGGAAACATGCCTTCCCTCCCTCCCCTCGCTGCGGAGTGTCCTGGCRTCCCAACACAAACATTCCAGGCTTGCTAACCAAAGCCAGCTGCCTCGTTGCTGTGACAGGCTGAAACCAGCACCTTGCCAAGCAGCACCGGTGCGGGAGCCGGGGAAGCCTGCCTCTCTTCTTGTCCCCTTGCTCCAGTGCTTTCAACTTCCCTTCCTACCCACCCTACCCTACCCACAGAGGGTAAGTCTAGCTGCTCTTACCTGTTTGCATTTTCTAAGGTCTCCACTTTTTTCCAGAGTTCATTGTTTTCTGTTGTGTATGTCTCAACCCTGTGGGAATAACATCCATAGCCAGTTAGTCACAAAGGTCAGACAGATGAAGACGATACAGTCCTTGCTTTTCTTGGGGAATGGAGGCTCAGTGGCCACATCCGTCACCTGCAGATATGGTCCTGGAGGCAAATGTTACTTGGCCCACCTGACTGCAGCCAGCCCCAATGAAGCAGGGATGAGACTACAGGTGGACAGTTCCATGTGACAGTTCCCAGTTCAGGGTCTCCTGAGGGTTRGGAGAGACACTAGCACCTGGTTACAGGCAGGTCAAGTCAGGACAGACCCAAAGTAATGCAGACATTTCAATCACTTCCAAACGCCCCTACAAAACAYGAAAAAGGAGGAAAAAACCTCTCCCACTCATACTGAGAACCTGCCCTGKTTCTGCGACCTGGCTGTGAAATCCAGGCCGTTCTGTGCAAACGCTGGGCCAGCTCCGAGTGCAGGCACTTGAGGGCAGCAGAGAACCTGCAGCATGCTTCCCAGGGCTTCGGATGAGAAAGTATTTAGGCTGCAGCTGGGACAAGGGAAGGGGAGTGCCTCCAGGTCCGGAGAAAGACAGGCCAGGGACACAGACTGATCCTGCTGGAGGTTTCCAGCATAGCTTTTGAACCTGACGTTCCGTGCAGAAACTGGGCTTGCAGCAAAAGTGTCAAACTGAACRGTGAAGGGCACAAGTACAGATTTTGACAAACTGGCTTTTACAAAAAGCCAAGCTGACCAAAGACATGTTCTGTTAAAAAAAAAAAAAAATCACTTAATACTGCTTTTGGTTCATATTTAAACCTGGCATTGTTTGAAAGCCATYTGTCATAGCAATGCTCTAGCGTAACAAACTGCTGAGTACATACAGGCACCACAGCCACATCTGGGGAGGAGGCCCCAGCACCAAACGCCCTGGACCTGCCCCTTGAGCAAGGTCAGCCAGCTCCCTAGCCYGGGCTTGAAGGTCCCCATATGGGACACTAGCTGGAGGTGATGTGCTCTGATGCCTGGACGTACACATGCACATTGAGGTGCTGCATGAGAACCTGAAGGTGCCTTGAATCATTGCTTTAACCGAGCATTTCTGTGCAACTAGAGAAGATAAACAAATAGCATCAGGGAGAAGAGTTGATTAAAGTTGCATTTGGGGGTTGTTTTTTTTCCATATGCTGATCTCAGATGGTGTTAGTAACTAAGTAGAAGATGGTAATTATACAGGAACATTAATTTGTGCCTGGATTCCAGCATTCTTCTTTGCCTGGAAATGCCTGTTAGGGATTGTTAGTACAGGAGTTATTTTCTACACTGTCCGTATCATATGACTTCACCTTAGGCTTATGCCTGCCATAAATGCAGCATCTCAGGGTTGCAAGAAGAAAAACAAAGCTAATGCAGAGAGTAGAAGTGGGTAAGAGTATGGGGAATAACTGTAATAGCTGACAGCAAGGTTTTCTTGCTGTCAAGAGCTTATGTGTCCACCTTCATGGGAAGAGAGGGGGAAAAAGCCATGGTCAGTCCCCTCAGATAGCCTGCCACTTATGGGACAGACAAAACAGAAGCATCTTCTAGTGGGGAAACATGACTCTTACCCAAAATCGCACCTTGCTGGCAGCCAAAATGGCCTGTGTTCTGCATGGGACTAGCCAAATCAAGCAGTTGGAAACAAAATTTCTTGACCAATCTTTATGCTCCAAAAGGATTTCTAGGAGGGAGGAAAGTAGGGGCAGGATCCCAAACTAAACTCCTGTGCAGCCAGCCTTGCAAGGAATTGTACTTTTTGAGCAATTCAGAGACAAAACACTAGAAAGGGGGGATGTGCATGGATAGGATTCCTTTTTCAAAGTAAGACTGAGAAGAAGAAACTTACTTTTTCTCTAGACATTCCACATACTCCTTCTTCTTTCTGCGGCTCTCCTGAGCAGAGATCTGTGAGGGGGGCAAGCCATCAGAGGAGTCAGTATCATAAATTTCTGGGAATTTCTTTGTGGATYATGCATCTTGTCTGTTCCCTGTACATGCAGCACCCTAAAGGCAAATAGGGAGTTGCCTTCCAGTCTGCCATTCCTACTGGTCTCCAGGCTGGAGGGATGGATGCTGTAGGGTATGCCGCCTTCCTTGGCTTGTAGCCCAAACCATTTATCGTGGTATGCCCCTCACTGCTGAGAGCATCTTTAGGGTTGCTTTCCACTCCTCTGACTCACATGTGTATGTGCTCTGGCCGTCTGGGCTGATTCTGCCCCAGACCACTTCTGAGTCACTGGGTGATTAATTCAGTCTCACCATTTCTCTCAYAAGATGCTGTCTAATCCCAGTCTAAAGTCTCACAGACCCTGCCTGGCTAGTGAACACTGTGCATCAACCATCCTGCAACGTGTAATTGCTTTGGTTTCCCTGCCCTTGCAACAAGGCCTGACCAGACCAATTTGTCTGATYTGTGATACCTTAGCTTGTGGACCCTTATCCCAGGCCACATACTCCCAGGAGCTGGGCTGGAAGCCACACTTCCCAGATATGGCTGTATGCACAGCATACGAGCAAAGATGCCCCTTGGCACCGTTTTTGTGGGTTTGGAGGCTTGTGCTAGTGTACRAAAGGCAGGATCCCACCTTTTCTGAGCTGCAGTGCAGCTGAGGAGGCGAGGATAACTATAGCACTGGTCAGCTGAGGATACYCAGGAATCATGGGAACTGCATGGTTACATTTTTTGCAGTCACCTTGTTCTTGATTTTCCTCCTGACCCTCTTCAGTGCTTTCTCTTCTGCTTTGGTGAGGGGCAGCTTGGTAGGAATGGGGTAACCCTCTGCAATCAAGGTGCGCTTCTCCTCTTCAGTCAAGAGCAGTGGGCCAGAGGTTCCTTGTAACTTCTGAAACACACAGAAAGCATCCATCAGTGTCAGCAAGGAGTTCTACCCCAGTGACCCTCCTCAAAGCCTTGCAGAGCAGCCAGAGGCTGTGCACATCAGAATAGAATATGCTGCTGCCCACTGACACCAAATAGCTGCAGGGTAGTGGTCTTTCCTACTCTTAACCTGATTCTGGGGGCACAGCTCGGCAACTCCTTTCCTTTTTTACTTGGGAGGGCATCTGCTCCTTCATGGTGAGGCTGGCTATACACTTGCACTGCAGGATCCTGTAAACAAACTTTTGGGTAATGGTTAAAATGGTCTGGTTGTGGGAATTTTCCAGTAATTTCTCTCTCCCTTAGCCTCCTCAGAAAGTCCTCTAGTGCATAGGCCACTTCCCAATGTAGAGTGAAGACAGCACCTGCTAAGACAAGGTAGCTGCTGGTAGGGATTATGCAAGATTCATTGTGCCTCTCCTGAATCCTGTGAGTCCTTCTTGTCCCCACATCCCTGTGCTAAGACACCACATTGCCTTGCCAGAGCATTTCAGCCTGGAGACCTTAACAAGGGCAGGAACCTTCACATGACCCTTGGAAAGCCTCCAAACCCCTCTGAGCAGCAAGGAGCCCTGTGTCGCAGTGATGCCCTGCTGCCTCCTTACATGTGGTGCTGTGAGGAGAGGTGAGGAGGAGATGGCAGTAGAAGAGCGAGGAGCAGGGCGGGCTGGGCTGGAGGGAGGCAGGGACCGAGGGCTCTGAGATCCGTCGCTGTCACTGCCATGGCTGCTGGGTGGAGTTGGAGGCATCTGCACCAGGTCATCTACTGAGAAATAAGGAGATCAAGTCAGTGGCTCTCATGTCAGCCTGTTGGTATAAGCATAGGGTCCTGCCACAACACGGGGCTGAAAGGAAAGGGTGATGAGTTTCACAAGATGGGGTGAGTCTGAGAAAAAGGCTGGACTGGGCACTGCCCAAGACAGGTGAGACTRACCTTGAATGTACTAAACTAGGAACTGCAGAAGAGCTTGCAGGGGCTTTGCCAAGGCACTGAAGGTATTTACAAAACAATAYGGTACTCCAGTGTCAACCAAAATAAGTACAAAGCCCATGATGTTTTGCTCCATAGCCTGTTCACAAGCACAGGGAGCTCTGTGAGAGAAAAGCTCTTCCAAAAGCACTGCAGGGCTCACACACTTGCCAGCACACTTGATCCAACAGCGCTCCGGTCACTCAGTTGGTTTCCAAGCACTTGAAAACTGTCCCCACTTTGTACTGGAGAGCCCTAGGGGCCTTAATGGAGGTGGGAATATGCCTAAGGAATGCGTCTCTGCGGCAGTGGGAGTTCCCATAGTGCTTTCATTTGTGCATCGGCAGATTTTCAGATGCTTGGGTTTCTTTCAAATTAAACTGGATCCTGAATTTCCTGACTTTCAGATGGTTATTTTTGGATAGCTCTACAGTCTCTCTGAGGATTTTAAAGGCACTCTTGCATATTTCCAACTCTGAAGTAGCCTGTTTTGCCTGGGAGTCCCTGTCTGAACAATTTTGTGTGTGGCTGCTAGTGCAGAAACTGATTTGAGTTGAAACGGTGCAGTGCCCACTCTATTGCTCTGTGCCCCARTGCTACCTTACATGCACAGCTCTGCCCTCGGGTGTTGTCCTTCGTCCCTGTATAATAACAATCTATATCTGAATAATATATTGACCAAGAAATTCTATCTTCTTACCTGTAGGTACGTTTAGAAACTGGTTCACCTCTTTGGGTTCAGCTTTGATCACAGGTGCTGGAGTCATTTCTATAGGAATCTGTGGAAGAGAAGCAGCAACAGCTCTYGGACACTGCCACCTCCCCTGCCCAGAAGGCTCCCACCAGTTCTGTTCATAGCCACTGCTCCCCTGCTACCTGTCCTGTCCCATCTCACAGCTCTGCCCCAAAGGAGCCTCTCACCACACATAAAGAAAACCAAGAGCTAAAACATAAATCCCTGAAGTCTCARTTGCTGGGCACACAGAGTGCAAATACATTTGCAGAGGAAGAGGCAGTGGCAGATGGGATGTGCTGCTAAGCAATGCACTGAGCTGAGCACCTCCAAAAGGCAGATGACTTTTATCCTTGGCAATTCTTCCTGTGATAAACTCAGTTAGTGTAATTTTAACCCAATCCCTGCATTACCATAGGAAGTACCTCTTTGATCTGCCTTCATTATAAATGGGAGTATAGAGGTAGTGCAGAAACAGAAACAGAACAACCCCCCTGTCCTGTTCACATGATTTTCACCAGGACCACAGGCAACTGTTTCCAATTGGAGGGGACTGAGAACTGAATAAAGAGCAGATTTACTCCATCTGGGTTATGCTGCCCCTCAGTCTCCTGGCTTGCCAGCCCCCAGCCCACCATAGGGTGGAGTTTTTACACTAAACAGACACATTGCGAACTCTTCCAGACTGTAAACACAGCTGAGAGAGCACCATGGTATGGCTGCTGAGCACACACAGCAGAGATTTGAGGGCACAGCAAGTTCAAGCTGTGTAAATAATAAAGGAAGTTTGTGCACAGTTTTGGCTGGAAGAACCCATTTGTTTTGGATGGTTGTTTAAATGGGAAGATGCTCAGCATGAGTGAAAAAAGGAAGTGAACCCCAGAGATGCTCTGATGTTATCTACTGAGCTGCTACAAGATAGGCAAGGTCTATGTGAGACTGGTCAGACCTTCTCATCCAACACAGCTGGACCCAAGACCAGCTGAACTGAGCCCTCAACTTACATCCATATACCAGTGGCATGAGTGAACCTCCTTCAGACAGACTTCTTAACAACCTAGATATGACCATAAGAGTTGGCCCCTTGTTACATAGAAATAGTAAATCCTGCTGCTTCATAGGAAAAAGCAACCAAGACCTGGAGTGGGAACAACATTTCCAGTGAGCAGCTGTGAAGAGTGAGAGGCCATGTGACAAGTCCAAAGCCATGAAAAAGATGGTGGCAGAGCAGGGGGGCTATATGCACTTGCATCACAATGACACTGTTCTCTGAAAATTGAAAATAAGCCAAGGGTGGCTACAGAACTACTGGCTTATTGGAGGGGACAGACCTCCAGTAGGTGCAAGCTTAAAGCTTTTGGCTTTTGTGCCAAGGAAACATGCTTATATTTAACCGAGATTGTAAAGCCTCCTGTGCTGCCATTTCAAGAGGAGAATGACAAACAATGCAGTATCTGGGCTTTGTATGCCCTTCTCCTGTCTGTCCAGCAGCTAAATCACCTTTCAGGACCCTGCAGTCATGTGGCTGGRTCTGCATCACCAAGGGTGCTACTGTGTGAGAGCCCAGGTTCCCAATTGATCTTAGATGGGCTCACCTCCTCGGGGACTGGCAGTCTCTGCAGAGGGTTGAGGTTCAGCACTGGTATGGAGCTGGCAGCTAGCTGGGACTCAGGCAGGTCTAGAGCCAGATTCTGTTCCTGTTTCACCATGATGGAGCAGAGCTTGGGCCCCAGTGACCACACTCCATTCTCCAGCTCTGAAACATGCACAACATGAAAGTCAAACTCTAGCAAGAACAAGGCAAGAAAAAAAAAAGCCATACAGACAGCTTCCCCCGACTGAGGAGGCTGCCTTTCCAAGTTTAGCACTGTCACCACATAAGCATGTGCAGGCCCACAACCCCGAGCAGAAAAAGGAATGAACCCCCAGTGTGTGGGGAGCAGACAAGACAGAGCTAGAGGAATTGTCTCTCTGCTGTGCTGACTGTGCCCAAATTCTGGAGGACAGCTGCAGGGTTTCTTCCCCCAGCAATGTCTAGGTCCCATCCCCTGGAGCTTATTTCTATTTAGGGCCCAGTGAAAGGAGGATGCTGGGCTGTTGCTCCTTAGGAAGCATAGCCAGCATCACAGAGCTGCCAGGTGTGTTACCAAGAATAGCACCATCTCTGTGCTGAAGAGCTGGTGAGAGGGCAAGCATGATGACACTGAAAGGCTGACAGTGCTGCTTTGGCCTTGCGATGATGTGCCAAATACCAGGGCTTTGTTGCATGAYAGAAGAGGAGGAAGGTCCATTTCTGTGGAAGGAAGCCCACTGCAGCACCTGCATGTGAGGTTGCTTCCAGAGCTGCTCCACTCATTCTCATCTCTAAGACTTCTCTCCTCCACCCTGGGTTGCTCAGGAGACTGCTGTCCACAACTGTGCCCTACTGCCATTGCTGGCAGGGACAAATGAGGGAAAGGAAGTGTCTGAACTGCATGGAGCTGTGGGGGCATGCTTCCCATGTGCCCTGCCTGCTCTGTCTCATGCACATCTGTGATGTGACCCTGGCTTACCACTTGAAGTAGAGATTGCACATAAACTGCAGATCAGATGGGGAAAAAGACTGTTAGGCAGGAGAGCTGCCTGGGCTCTGATCTAAAGTTTTGGTCTTTACTCTTCAAACACTTCAGCCTGCCAAAAGGCTACTCCTAGCTGGCCTGCAGCCTGCACCCTCCTTCCTAATCCTCATCCTTTCCCTTTTCCTTTTTATCTGACAAGTAAAAATACATTTGGCTTGACATAGGACAGAATACTGCTAAGCATGTTACCAGAGAGTTCCAGTTGCCTCCACAAGGCCACAGTCTGACTCACTCTGCACTGCTCTCTGCATGCAGCATTCCCAGTCAGAGGGCCCAAGGATGTTGCCTAGCTGTCTGCTGCCCAGAGCAGTTCTGCAGTGYAGGCCTCAGTGCAGAAGATGTCCTGGCAAGAGGAGAGAGGGAGAAAGGTCTTTCTCTGCTCTAGAAAAGCTTGCACAAAGAAGACAACAAGCAAGCAGCTGTTCATGTGGGAGCTGCCATCTGATCTAAACTTAAAGGCACCTTAAACATTCTTTGCCCTACTCACCCTCTGGTGCCTTCAGAAGCGGCCAGGGCACAACCTTGCCTCTGGACTTCGCTTGGACAGAGTAGTGTTAAAGCCTAGACAAGAATTATATCAGATAACACAGTGTTGCCCTTGCCAATGGAATATGTTGTCTTCCTGTCTTTGGTCTAGCACCTCTTATTTTCTGCCTAGACAAGTCTCTCTAGCAGATGCTCATTCCTTCCAGATGTCTCTGTGACTGGACATCTTCAAGCATAGACACAGCTCCTGTGGCTGCTGTATGTGTGTATGAGCTGTGTGCTACTCTCAGTGCTGCTGGATTGCTTTCTAGAGCTTCCCACAATGCAGCAGGGCCAATGTCATCAGGCAGCATCTCAGGCAGGGGTGCAGTGCACAGCTGAGACAACACAAAGGCTTCTGAGCAGACACAGACTGGGTTGTGTTTTCTGTATCTTGCCAGGGACACCCAACCTGCAGCTGGCAGTGAAGTCCCACTTACCCCTGATATGCAGATAAACCCCTTCTGATGGCAAAAGCRAGGTGTCAGACAGCCACAAGTGTTTGGATCCAGAAAATCGTAACTGACTTCTGCCTTTCACAGAAATGAGGCACCTTGGGAGATCTATCAGTTTATCCCTCTGCTCTAGGCAAATTCAACTAAACCTGTGTCAGTCCTGATAGACAATTCACTTGAACCTATCTCTTTGAAATGTGATGAAGAGTTCACAGCTTCTTCCATTTAAACTCTTCTATGGTTTTGCTATGCCCACCATGGGAACATTTTGCCTACTGACTACTCTGAAGCTCCTTATTGTGATTTTAAGCCTTTTCCTCCTCATCCTTTCTGTTGCAAAGCTCTGAATTTCTCTTTTTCTCAGATGTGTGGGGTATCCTCTGTCTGTGAGGGCTGCCGCTGAAGCAAGCTACCAGACAAGGGAGAGCAGACCACCAAGGGCTCAGTGAGAGAGCAGCTCCCAGTGCTGTTGGTCCAGACAGGCCATGGAGCAGACACCCAAATAAGTATGTGCCGTCCTCCCATTTCCTGTCTACATTCTGACCCTGTTCTCTTTCCCACCCTGAGATTTATCTGGGGAGTGATTGACTTACAGAATCAGAAACAAAAAAGCCATTAGAGGGTCAATGAGGGACCAAGGAGAAGGCATCTTGTGTGGACTCCTCTGTGTTCTGCTGCCTGAGAGGATTTTCAGAGGTAACATTACATATTTCACTGTCTGTTGGTGGATGAGGCATGCCAGGACACTCATCCTTGGCTCTAGACACTCTGCATCTATTGGGAAGAAGTACTGTGAGAGGTATCTGTAGCTGCCTGGAGTTGAGGAGGTAAGGCAAAGAGCAGTGAGAGAGCAGGACCTCTGCAGGAGGGTAGGCACTAWCTCAAGGCTGGTCCAGTGCTCACTGTTCTGCACAACCCTGGCTCCCCTTGCTCCTGGCATCAAATCACACCCTACCAAAACTGAGGCCTGGTGTTGAGAAATGAAGCAGTCAGTCCATGTGCACAAGCCATCTGGAAAGCAGACTCCACTGATAAGCTGGGTGACAATGCACCCAGTGGCTTGCCCAGGCTGACCTATGTTAGTGGGAACCATGTGGGAAGGGGCAGGATTTGGAAGAGTTTTGGAGAGCTGCAGAAAAGCTGGGAGAAAGCTGATAAAGAGCAAGCCTCAGCCAGCTCCAAGCCTAGACAAAGCAGGGGCATTCCTGGGGAGCTCTGCAGACTGAGCAGAGATTGCTTAATGTTAAAGAAAAACCATTTCTGGSTAATTAATTTGAACTGAATGTCTCAAAGGACGAAGACTGGATGGAGCTGTGCCAAAAGGACTGCACAGTGTTACAAATACTGGACCTGACTCAGGATTTCACTAGAATATGACTCACATGCAATTAGGAGCCAAGAAAGCCCTGGAAAGATGAGCTGAATTATCTAGCTTGCAGGACTGGGTGCACAGATACTCCTATACCTGCCATCTTAATGCTAGGCYTTACTCCCTTATAGAGCTGATCTGAACCCTCAGAAAGCAAGTTCCAGGCCCTTCTCAAGCTGTCCTGGGTTATGCACTGTACTGATCTCTGCCCAAGGATCAGTATCACACTCCATTCAGGAGAGCCTTGGTCTTGCCTTTGAGACATGACAGCTGAATGAAGGGCATGCATAGACACAGTGGAGAGAAGTGGTGCTAAGTGTCTCACAGAGGAGTCCTTGAGGTAACTTCATGCAGGCAGTCTTCATTTCACAGCGTTCTACAAATGCGTCCTTTCTGCTTCTCTCATTCTCAAGTCTTATCTCCTATTCATTTTCAGGGGCAAAACGAAGATGTGTTTATTTATTCATGCTGGTTYGGGCTTTTTTTTTGTTAGTCACCCCCTCCAAGACTATACTGGGGTTAAAACTAAGGAAAAAGAAATGCAAATTGAGAGCAGAGCTGCTTGGCCTGCCATAAGCCTCTCTCCTAGCACCTCTCTGAGGTGCCCCTAAGGAATGTGGCAGATGGTTGTGCCTTTTGCAAGGACCAAAGAGGTAGCAGAGGCCAGCCTTCTCTCCTTCAGTCTTGGTGTTTGTACCAGAAAGCTGGGATCGTTCCTAGTCATGAGAGGGAAGCCTCTGTCCTGGGTCTCACTGTTRCTCAAAGGAATAACTTTCTTCTGTGTATACTGAGCCTGTGCCACTGCTTTTTCAGGCAGCCTGGTGTCCGTCAGCTGTTGGGACACCCACACAGTCCCACAAATTACAGGACTCTCTGCAAGGGCAGCTCTAAAAATACCCAGCCATCATAAATTATCTTGAAATGAATTGTTTTAAAAATAAGTTTTGAAATGACTGTTCCTCTCTGTCTCATGTTAAAAGATCTGCTGGTAAAGAAGCCACTTAGCTTTCCACATGTACCAGCACTGGTTGCAGCCAGAGACTCATGCTTCCTATGTGCAAGCCAAAACCCTGCTGCCTGATGCCAAAACGGAGCTGGATCTAGGGCATCCACACCCAGGTTTGCAGGGTCCTAAAAAGACATTGCCTATTGCTTGCCAGAAGCTGGCAGCACACTGAGCCACAGCCAATTATCATCCTCGTAAATAACAGTAAGCCCAGCAAAGGAATAATGCAACTATCAGAGCACAAATAGAAGGGGAAAATGTGGGCTGTACTTGACAACGGCAGATCAAATTCTTCCCTGGATCAGCCTTGCGCAAGTCCAAGGAATAGCCAGTTTGTCCTTATATATGAAAGCCAGCCAGAGCCTCTGCTAACACATGTGCCCAAAGCTGTGCTGTGCATGTCTCATGCTCACCGTTAGCATTATCTTCAGTCTTGACAGGCACAAGGGGACTCTGGGGAGCGGAGTCTCCACTGAGGGAATAGCTGTGCTCCACCTGGATACCTGGAGTGGGTGGATCCAGGTCCATGTCCAGCAGAGGGTTCTTCTCAGCCAGTACTGGGTCATCAAAGAAACTGCTGAAGAGGTCGTTGGAAAAATCCTCCATGTTGTCAGAGAAATGATCCAGATTCTCTGAGAAATGCTGAGGAAAGACAAAGGGAGAAAGAGGATTAGTGTCAACTCCAAGAGGGATCAGAGCCTTCCTCTGCACTGAGAGTCAAACCTCAGCATCAGCTCTTTTTGGATGGGAAAATGCAGCTCCTATTCCTTGCTTGCATCAGTTTGACAAAAACACCTTGAATTAGGATAGAAAGGAATGTAGTGCTGTACATCACTGCATTTTTGTCTATGCCACAAACACTCATGAAACTTTTCTACATTATCTTAGTTCCCCCTTCCTCTGTGAGTATCTACCTATGTCTTCCAAACAACATCTCACTGTGACAACAAAGTGATTATAGTACAAGGAAAGAAATTCCTGTGATGATAAAATGTGAGTGCGGCAGAAAATCATGGTCTCCAGGACCTGTCCTTGATGACACACACTTTCTCATGTTCTCTGCCAGCAGCAATAGGCACATTGATGCCCCAGAGAACATCAACCCAGCTGCTGATTTCTATCAGAGAAAAAAGATCAGTTGGATCAACATAACAGGAAGGCCCCCTGTTGTATTTAATTTCCTCTGGGATTTAACAGCCCCTCTGTGGACCATATGAGGCTGTACTTCAGCCAGATAATGTCTGTGAAATTCGGCTCCCCGATGAAGTTTAAACACTACAGATGGGCTGTTAACAACAAACAATCATTCCACTAATCATTCCAGTAACAGTCAGTAAATCTGGCCAGTGYTGCTGCAGAGCTCAGCTCCTGATGCTACAGGGAACCTGCTTCCTTTGAGGCATATCCTCCTATTCAGAAGTCAAATCACTAGCTTTTCCATTTGCTACAACAAAGCATTGGTTGGGCAGGGAGAAAAACGATGGCTGCCAAACACCAGCTGAAAAATTATCCCATTTGTTGGCAGATTGAGGCTTCTGGCTCAGGGAGAGGAAAGAAAAGACAGATAGATTGAAGTGACTATATTACACAGACAGAACTGTGTAACTTAAATGAACTGGAGAGAGCTCAGCGGAGGCAGACTGGGTCCGTTCCCCCCACCCCCTGCCTGGAAAAGCATCTCGGCGGGCAGAAAGGCATTGAAAGCCGTATACTGAAATACCAAGAGCAACAGGGTATGGATGAGAGTTGGAGAGAGCATGTAGGTCCTASAGTAGAGCCATGAATGCCAATGAATTCCAGTGTGAGAGCTCAGCTCTGCAGAGAGCCTGGCTTCTAGACAAGCATGGGGTGTGTGCAGTCCTTTCTTTCCCCAGTGCTAGGACTGAGGGAGGAGGTGGCCAGTGGACCCCGGATGCTGGAGCCTGTAGGTTCCTGCTCCTACTGGAAGGTGTATTTGTTTTACCTGAGCACAGTACCACTCTGTCAACATTCCACTGGCTGTCAGTGTTGGGGTGAGGCTGGGGAGTGAAGTAGGATCTAGATGAGCAGTCCCACACTTCCCACCAAGGGGGGAGGGAGAYGGTGAGCAGAAGCAATCTCCAACATGTCAATGCCTTTCACCTTCCAACAYCATCCTTCAGCTGCTCAATTTAAAACCCCAGATGCTCACAGAGCATGCTGGAAGTGGGGGTGGAGTCCCTGCCACCTGCATTCTGCCTGACAGGAGATTTCTCTCCATTTGCTTCCTTCCCACTTGTCCTCCGACTGCCTGGAGCGACAGCCCAACACACGACCATCTGAGGCTTCCCTGGAGAGCAGACACTGCACGTGCAAATAGGGTGGAGAAGGCACACTCATGCTAAATCCGAGTGTTGAGGCCCTCCCTGCAATGTCCAGGCTTAAGTTTTCTCTACTTGCTCCCACAGCAGAAGCAGWGTTGGTGGGGTAGCTTGGTAAAATCTACCCAGACATTTCCAAGTTGCCTAGAAGCATCCTTGCACTTGAATCAAGTAACAGAAAACACCTACCATCTGTGAGGCATGTAACTTCAGAGAGAGCTGAGTCAGCAGATGGAACTGGGTTAGATAGCTATCTAAAACACACTGGAAATCCAGGTTTTGTCCTATCCTACAGCATGGAAGGATAAAGAGTTTGGAGCCCTGAGCATTAACCCCAGAGAGTGCCTGCTCATGTAACAGCTGTTCTTTGTCTTGCGTTCTCTAAACAACACAAGCAAACACAGGATGTGAACACGATAGCCTTATGGTAAGGGCGAGAACCACAGAAAAGTGAAGGGATTCAGAGTGCTGGCTGCCAATGCACCAYGGCACAGCAGAGCTGGGCTCAAATTGTGTTTAGTGTTCTGATCATCAAAACTAGAACCACTGTGTAGCCTTGGAAGAGAAGCAGAGCTGGATGGACAGCTGTGGGGAGAGCTGTCTCCCACACTGCCATGTGCTTCCAATTTCTTTCACAACTGTGCATTAACAAAGGCAGAGGTGGGATTGAAGTGAGTCAAGAAAATGCATTCATGCAGTAGTTACACAGATTATCTTTTAGCAGCATCCCACCCACATTTAAAACAACAATCCCTTGGTCAGTCAACAATCTCTCCATTGTAGGACAAACCTACCCAGGGGAAAGAGGTGGAGATGCGCTTCTGGCTTTATTCTGAAACCAAAAAAGTCACCCAGCAGCTGCTGAGGCGTGAGAGATGAGTAACGAGTGCAAGGGACTGAACCTTAACACAGGTACCAATATTTGCAGGAGTTAATTGCAGGTTTCTGGTTCTTTTAGACACCACACAACGGACTTGCTGCTAGGAAACCTCACTGTTTGGAAATGAGGACRAAGGCAACACTTATCCTGCAGAGGTGTGGGAAAAGTTCAGGTCCCCAARGGACCATTCTCTCCCAAGAGACAGAGACCTACTGCACAGGACAGGAAAAACATCAGTGATGAGCAGAGAATAAACAATGCACCCCTCCCGGGGAATCCAGAAATGCTGGAGCATCTGCCCCTCTCTGGGCTTCTGGGTTTTATTCTCCAGGACAACTAAATACTGGCAAAGCCTTCTCATCAAAGCAGCCCATTTCAGCTGTCACCACTCACACATATACCAGTCCAACATCTGCAAATACACATGGTGGAGAGAAGGGAGCTAACAAGATTGGCAATACCTAAGATTATTATCAAAGGGGRCACCAAGGACCCAACACACTCAAGGAGGGAGAGAATTTAGAGCTGACATGGACCTGGAGATTGCCATTTTGTTCAAAGGTGGCAAGAGGCAGAGGGAATAATGACATAGCTTTGTAGCTGGCTACACCCACAATGGAAATTATGGGACCAGCAGGAAGCTAAATCACCACATCCCAGGAAGRCTACTGGGTGTTTTTGGTTGGTTCTGTTATCTCCTAAAGCCAACAGGTATTGTCAATTTTAGATTTCTTATTAGTATAAGACAGTTGTGCATGCAACCACACGGTAAGAAGAGTGTCCTCTCATCAAAATCCAATGGGATGGATGCAACGAGTAGTAACCAGGAGTTTATTTTGGCTARGTGCCATTGAACCTGCTACTAATTAGTTTAGATTGAGCCTGTTAGCCCAGAATATGCAATTTTTGTCCCACCCACCCTAATTTTGGGAGCTGCACTTATCTGGCAAAACTCAGAGAAAACTTCAGCCATACTCTTCCTTTGCATGTGTGAGAGAGGCTTCAGGGAACTGTATGTCCTAGGATATGGTGACTCAGGGCTGCATAGATAACAGCAATGCATGGCAGGGTCAGTGCTCCAAGTTTCTGAGCAACGAAGAGAAACAGGTTTATTACCTGGCCAAATGGATAGTAGTTTTATCCTGGCTGGAAAGTAACACAGCAAAGAAGGTGTTAGATGGCCATTAGCCCTCTGTTCCCACCCAGGCTGGGGTCAGCATAGCTAAAGGCCTTTATGTGCTGCCATGAAATGACACGACTTTGCTGGGGTTTTGGGGGGACTTTTGCCGACACAATGGCAACAAAGATCTCAGCAGACCAGGTAAAGYCCAAGAAAAAATCCATGGAACCTGGATGTGAATGAAGGTGGGATGGACAGATACATAAACATGGCAGCCTCACTCTCTTACAGCCTCTTCAAGACCAAAGCTCCTTGAGAGTGCCTTCCAGCCAGGCTGAGATCAGCCAGCTCCTGCTCCTCAGAGGATYGGCCAAGAGTTTCTAATTGTGACAATGAAGGACTCTGCAACTCTRTTGAGATTCTCCTTCAAGATATTTCAATTAGCTTTTACGCAGATGAGCCTGGCTTTAGCAAGGGGGTCCAGTCAACTGGGAAACTTGACCCTTACCATCCTGGCCTAGTGGGAGTGGGTGTGCAGTGTACTGGGGGGAAACAGTTTCCAGATGGCATACAAAACTCACAGCACAGTCTCATTTTGCATTATTCGCTCCTGCTATCTTCCCCTCCCTTTCACACCCTCCTTCCTTCTCCTTCTAACTATGCTCCAAAGCCAAGAAATAGCACGAGATGTGTTTCCAAAGCTGTATTACCAGTGAGCGGTCAGGAAGGGGGCAGCCAAGGGACAGAAACGCAATGGCGAGGATGTGCTGGATTTCCTGATCCAAGCCTGATTTCTGGCTGCCCGTCCCCCTCTAGTTCTGGGAGGACGGGGAGGCAGCACCCAAAGAGGATGAGCCAGTGTGCACAGGTATGGGGACACAACAACCATTGGGTTTCCAGGCCCAACAGAGAGCCTTAACCTGTTCTGGTGCCACATTAGAATCTACTCAGGCTGAGGCCACCTCAGCCCATGGGGAGAGAGTGAGAATCTGTCAGCTCCTGGCTTCTGCTCCCTCCCACTCCTGGTGATCGACATAGGCACTGACTCTTCCAAACATATTTCCACCACATGTTTTCATCCTGACCTCATGCTTAGGGTTGTCTAAATAGCACACTGTATGTGCGTGCGTGCACTTCTCATTCAAACACCCTTTCCTGTTGAACAACAGTTATCTTGGGAGCTAATATAAGGCATCCAGATATCCAAATGCAAGCTCTACATTTACCCCCACCCAGAGCTGGTATTAGAACTCTGGAGTCCCCAGGCAGAAACTAGGGCACTAAGCCTCCCCCTCTGCCTGGTTGCACATGGGATACCTTAAAGTAACACTTTTGTAGCCCAGTGGCACCATGCATGGCTGAGGAGGTGATGACTTCCTCCTCCTGACTCCACTTTTCTGTAGTCGTCCTGGTGGCATCTGTCCCTCCTTTTCCCTTTCATGCTTCCTTCCATCCTTTGACTGTGACTTTCCCCTTCCCACTTCCAGCTGAGTTGTTTGGAGGCAGTCTCCCTTTAGGATCATTTTGGTTCTCACAGCCTCTCTGGTCCCACCACAACGGTCTTGCTCCAAAGAGAAAGCAGCGAGGGGCTAATCCAGCTGGGCGGCAGCCCAGGCCCAGGAGACGAAAGGCCTTTGCAGGTTGGAGGTTCTGTTCGTGCTGGCAGGCAATGGAGATGGGGAGGGGATTCTTCTGAGTTTTCTTTTCTTTTTGAAAAATTTTTCCTCTTTGCTTGCCAAGATAAATCTCCTGTCCCAGCTGTGACATCTGCATTTCCCTTCTCTGCTTTCACTAAGGAATGAAGCCCCCTGCACTCCAGCTGCACAGCCGAGGTTTTCTTTACATTCCAGGAAAGAAGAGCCCATACACTCCAGACAGTCCTTCTGCTTTCTTTAAAATGCAGAGAATTTTAGACCTTATGAAAGTRAAGTTCCCAACAGTGTTAACAAGATTCAGGCAGGATGGACAGATGCTGTGCACTTCTCCATACAGACAGCCAGTGCATGTGCACCCCAAGGGGCACAAGTGATTATTCAACCACCCCTTGGTTGCTACCCCTCTGGTRCTGCTCCATCCTGAACCCACACTGCTCTTTTACCTCACGTATCACAGATCCCTGCTGCTCCAGGCTGGGTCTGCCCTGGCCCCCAGTGTGCCTGGTCAGCTTGCCACTGATCTGCCAACCCCTTGCTGTTGCTGTTTCTCTGCATGGCGTGGCCAAAACACCAAAGGCCAAACGGCCTGTGAATGCCACTGGCACTCCCCACCAGCAGCAGGACAGCATCCTTGGCAGCAGCAMCCCTGTCTTTCCCAGACATTGCATCAATGCCCAAGTTACCTGTGATTACTTTCAGCATCACAACCTTGGGATGTATGGTGGACCACCCACCATACGGGTGGTAGTTTGACTGAACCTGACCTGGATCTAGGCACAGGATTTGCTGCTGTCTGCAGAATCACAAAATCACTTAGGTAGGAAAACACCTACAAGATCGAGTCTAAGCCTGACTGAATACCATGTCAGCTGGAAAATGGCACTAAATGCCACAGCCAGTCTTTCCTTAAACACCTCCAGGGATTGTGACTCCATCACCKCTAGGTAGTCCACKCCAATATCTAATCACTCCTTTTCTGAATAAATTCTTGCTAATGWTCAACCTAAACCTGGAGTTTAAAATTACGTCCTCTCATCCCGTCTCCTTGCCTGGGAGGTGTCTCCCAAAATTGTGAATGAAGGTGGGATGGGCGTCTCCCGACCCCCACCTGGTTACAACCTCCYTTCAGGTACTTGAAAAGAGTGATAAACTCTCCCCTGAGCCTCCTCTTGTCCCTGCAAGGCTCAGGCACAACTCGCTGTGGAAACCTCCCTCCACCGCACATCCGTGCCAAGGGCCTGGATTTACAATTTCCAGCGCTAGGCGCCACAGGACCTAGGAGGGACCGTCGGCGGCTCAAGGCACAGTCGGGGGAGGGCGCAGAGCCCAGGCGGGCGCAGCAGCGACGCGGGCAGCGGGGCAGTGGCGGCCGAGGAGCCGCAGCCCCTCACGCAGCCCCTCACGCAGCCCCTCACGCAGCTGCCCGGCCGCGCGGGGAGGGCGGCGGCGGTTTAACGGTCGCTGCGGCGCGCTTCCAACGGCCGGCAGCCGCGGCCGCCCATTGGCCGGCGCCGCCGGGAAGCGGCCAATGGGAGGCGGCTGCCAGCGGCGCGGCGCGCGGGAGGAGTGCAGGGTTAGGACGGAGCGGAGCGGAGCGGGCCCGTCCTGTGTATCCCGGGATACCGAGATGGGAGCACCCCGCGGCACATCGCCACAGCCCTTCCGGCACACACGGCTCCCGCGGCTTGCCCTAACCTCCCTGGCAGGCACGAACGTTTCGCGGTTTCCCCCGCTCCTGCCCAATAAACCCGGCAGGGGACACAAAGCCGACGGACTGGGGGGAGTCGTTAAAAGCATGTGCACGAGACAGACCGCATGGAAATTCCGTGGCCGAGATTGCCGTGTAATATCCAGCTCAGAGTTCACAAGCCTGCAGTTTATTGGGGAGGATTTTGAGAGACACCAAGCGCAGGGAAAGAGGACGACTTAAGTCTTAAACACTTTTGCCCCTGAAAGAATAAAAAGAAGGGAGTAAAGTATGTGGGAAGTTCGTGACTGGGTTTCCCAGCGGCCCCAACGGAGAACTTTGAATGCTGCTAAAGTCATGGACACCCGTGTCCCCACACCTGGCACCAATGTGTTCAGCATAAATGGAATTAGCAGCCGGCACTCAGCATCACGGGCAGCGGTGATRTAGGAGAGATTGGAAGTGCCCTGCAAGGGGAACCATTGTGGAAGAGCACAGAACCAAGCCGAGGTGACTCACAAGACAAGTGGCACTGAAGCGTGGCCACAGTGGTGCGGCCAGCTGTGTGCCCTCCCACCAGGTTCAGAGCAGGTATATATGTGTTAGGGAGGAGGGGGGAAATGGCAGCCYCCCCTTGGGCAAAACAAGCTCCACTGTCCTGGGGTGGAAAGCAGCTACAGTACATGGTTTGCCAATGGGTTGAGAGTTGCTGAATCTGCAGATAGGAGSACCTCTCCTCCCAGCAGTGGCACCCTGGAGGATAAAAAGGAATGCCTCTGCTTTTYAGCATGCTTTTGCTGTGTGTATGCTACATATGCAACGAACATCCCAAATTTCCTTTGGCTTACAACTGCCTTGCAGCTGACTCTGATAAAAAAAAATAGAGCATACACAGAACTGGACACAACCCTCTCAGGATGAAACATTTACATCAGCTGCTCTTGACCCTCATTTGGCAGATTTGGGGTGTATTTCTAGGAGATCGTGAAAGATAAATAAAAAGCTTGTCTTCTAGGCTTTTCTTGAGCTTGGAGAACTGAAAACACCTGCTTTCTACAAAACAAAGCCGCCCTTATTTCTAAGCCATTGTGGTGGCTCTTCTCCATGGGAATGGAGGTATCCCTGGGCAAGCTGGCAGGGGTCTCTTCCTCTTCTTTGCTCTGTCCCAAGTCAAGGTCAGTACAGTCTCCAGGCAGAGACTTCACATGAGCAGTAGCCCTTAGAGAGAGAAGCTATATTGTCATCTCTGTCCCCAGATCCCTGCTGTCTTGGCTGAATTGGTGCCTTGCCTGTTTGTGTGAACATGGCAGCCTCAGCTGTGTTTGCAGCAGGCTCATAGTGACACCCATGACGGGGCTTTCAGCTGCTGTAGCATCTGCAAACTTGATGTGTAAAAAAATTATATCCACAATTTTGGGAAGGCCCTATCTACTATGTTAATGTGATCCACCTCCACCCAGGGGGTGCCCTTTGCAAAGCTCGTCCACCCCTCCTCAATCCCCACAGAGGCACCGCAGTCAGAACACAACTGGGTGTCCATAGCCATGTCTGTACAACCAAGTGATGCATCCCTAACCCAGCCCTGCAAATCTGGAGGTAMATCTACCTTGAAAAAGCCTACATGGATTTGTGTGTGGCATGTCTGCCTGGGCAGTTTGGAGAAACTGCTTAATGGTGAGGGATGCACGGTGTGACAGCAGGCAAGGCAAATGAAAGAAAATATTGGTTTATTCTGCATTTCTCCATGAATTATACTGCCATGCTGATGTGAAACCATGTCACAGTATCACCAAAAGACATGAAATGCAGCATGAATGTTCAAAACAATTAAAAATAAATTAGAGAAGTGCAACTACCCAAACCAGTCACCAGTCAGTGGGATGGGAATGTTTATTCAATAACCGAAATAAATTGGAATAAATACCACACCACCATTTCTTCCATCTTTTTTTTTTTTTTGAAACGTCTGGCCCTGCCCAGTATAGAGTTGAAGCTGCCAGAGCTGGCAGATCCCTGCTCGTACACAGCTTGTCAGCCCCATGCCATTATGGGCCTTTTTTTTTGCATCTTGCAAGGAAGCAACAAGAARGGCACACTGGGAGATAGAGGAAATCTGCTTTGGGAGATAACCAGAGAAGGAGAAAACGTCTGTATTATCTTTACAATAATCTTCATTTGTCTCATTGAAACTGTTTCTCTTTAGTGCTCAGAGAGCAAAATCGGAGATAATTCACATTTTGTCCCCTGGCAGGACCCTGGAGACCCATAAAGAAAACCAGACCTTRAAAGAGGAAGAGCTGTACTCTGTTCAAGTCCAAAAGCTGAGGCATGCAGCTAATGCCAAACATTACTGGTGGCTTTCATTCCTTGGGCCTTTGTAAAGGGCTCTTAACAGAGCAACTAAGTCTGGACTAGCTGATTTGTGACTCAAGGACATGAGGCTTTTCACACAAAATATTGAGAGAGCAAGAGCTGGGACTCTCTTCAGTGGCCAGGCTGAGCAAGAGTTGGGTTTTGCAAGCGGCAGACTGAATGAGGTCCTGCACCAGGACAGTTTTCAAAGCAATTCAACTTGGAATGCAGATTTCTGACCTTCTGCCAATATCTCAGTGGAAAATCTGTGCCCTGAGCAGCAGATAGGAAATTTAACTTCAGCTCCAATGCTGAGGGTATCATTTTCACCTCAGTGGTGGAGCTGCAAAACCCAGAGTCTCTGGAGAATGGGGAAATCCTTCTTAGCCCGCAAAGGGCAGTAACACCTCTCAGACCATTCATCATTACTTGGGTACCCTGGATTAACACCATGCTGAGGTAGAGTGAAGATGCGATGCTGGTGAACCAGGAGTAAAAGCCCTGCATTTGCAAAGGTAAGGATGGATATCTGACTGGTCAGAGATCAGGCAGTCACTTCAACCATGGGATGAAAATCACAGCTGGAGAAAAGGAAGCCTATGAAAAYATTTTCCCAGCATCTGGCTCCCCAGATATCCCTTTTACTCCACAACAAGGCTCAACAGCCAAGGACCTTGTAACTGGTGAAAAGAAGTTTGAAATGTGGACATGTATGGTATCATGTACTCAAGTAATGTCAGAAGCTTCTGAGAAGAAAAKATCCCATGTTTCTTTGAAGACAGGAAACCTATTATGCCCTGAACTCCTGCTTTGAAGGTTCCTGGGTCTRAGATCAAACAGACATCTGCACCCCAATATTGGAGTGGTCTCTGCCGAAGCTGGGGGATTTGGCAATCCATTTTCTGGACACCAGAAATCCTTGGACAAGTGAGATGATGGATAGCCTCATAGGTTTTAGGGCTTAGAGGAACCTGTCTGGTAAATATATAAATATAGTTCCTTACAGAGCCGAGTGCCTCCTGCTTCAAATTCGTCATCTGCAACTGAGCTCAGTTTAAAAGCTCAAGATAAATCCAGCCCTTCCAAAAAAAACCCCCAAAACCAAAACTCAACCAACTGTTCGAGAAGAAAAATACAGTCACCAAACAAATGAGTCATTGCAAAGARGGACTCTCTAGCTTAAGCCTCCAAAATGCTTTCTCAGGCTTTTTGCTTGTAGATGAACAAGTCCTTACTACCACAGATTTTCCTGAGAAAAAATCCAAGTCACCTTTTAATCTACGGAGTGTGGTATGGCATGGCCACCCTRCTGGGTTGTTCTGCCCACAGCAGAAAGAGCACTGGTCACATTGCAGGCAGGGAGAATCTGAGGAGTTATCTAATGATGTCAGGTTGCAATCATGTAACTCCATATTAGCAGGATATTCAAAGATTAAATTACCTTTCTTAGTAATTACTTGCTAGATTTTAACATACTCAAATCACAGGTGGAAATGAGTGATTCCTGTGGCAAAAGAAGTCACAGTCCTGCTATGGTGGCCAGTGCTGCAAAGTGATAATAAAGACTGTGTGAACCTTAGAAAATCAAGATAAAATCTACACTGTCTTCTGGACATCCTTTCAGACAAGGCCTTATTTTGTAGATATACAATTCAGGACAAGACGCAACCTCTTAGTATCCACCACGGCTTTCTGTGCAACAAAAGGAAAGAAGCATCAGTGAGATCTTCCCTTTTTGTCCTTTAACCTTGATGCTAAGTGAATTTTCCCAAGTATGGTGTTCTTCATATACAGAAAACCCTTCACAAGTGCCYAGTATGTCTCCCAGCACAGATGCAGTCCTCTGTTCCTGCCTGGATGCTCACAGCACTAAGTCTTATGCCAATCTCTCCCCTCATGCCTCTGCTGCTTGGTACTCTACTGCTTCACTCCTCCTTTGCCTTCCTCCTGTCTCTCTCTGAAAGGGTGCACACATCTGGCTTGCCTTTATTGTGTGATAAATCTCACCCTGCATCTTGGGTTCATTTTCTGAAAGTTTTGAATGGTGTCTTGGAAATGCTGTTGGACAATAGGAGCTCTTTGAACCCAGGCCAGTTGGATGGGACTYGTTGCATTGCAGCTGACATGCAGGCTTTGGCAGTCTTTCTCGACTCTTTCCTCTCTTTTCTTTACAACATTGAGTTGTCCTCAAACTTTATTTTTGGAGTGGGCAGTGCATTTCTGAATCTTTTCATCATTATATTATTATTAATTATGGTCATGACTATTTCTCTTTCTGCTGGCACTCCTGGGTGGATCTCTCCTCTCTCACTTAATATCTTGGGTACGACTACCTTGGCCACAACCCACTCAAGCAGTGACTCAGAATCCCTGGCCTGTTCCCAGGAGAGTTGCAAGAGTTTTGCCAATTGGTTTAAACAGAGGCCGTCGTTTTCCAGAGCTGCTCTCTCACTCAACAGAGCTGAGCAGRGTGGAAAAGCTCAGCTCTGTGGTTCCAGGGAGTCCATCCCTGGTGGACAGGCTGTCCCTGGATKATTATGAAAACAAAGCCCTGCTCCCTTCGGGTGCAAAGAGGACTACTTCTGAACCAGGTAGTAGGATTCTCTGCTGAAAAGAATTTTGCTCCCTGGGGTCACTGCATTAAATTTCCCCATTCCTAAGCCCCTGGAGGAAACAAAACTAAGGGAGGCATGTGAGCAGGRTGAGACATTCTGAGAGGGGGGAGTACTGGATGCTCCGGTCAAACTGTTGCCTAATGTATCATCACACAGCTACCCACATCTTGAATCAGAATGGAGAATGGCATAATCTGAAGCAGGCCCTCATATTACTGGGTTTGAGATTTGCTTGCAACAGTGGTACAYAGAAATCCCATCTTCATCCCCTCAGCATCTCATGCAGGAGGGTGGGAATTGCTGATTCTAAAAGCAAGAGGAGGGGACCTATGGCTCAACTGTTTGCCCCTCTACACATCGAGTGTATGTAGTGAAGARGGCTATTTTGCTCCTGTGTGACTCCCGTGACTTAAAGACCTTCAGGCAGTGTGTTTCAAACAGTTATGGAAGCAGACATGCAAATCTTTATGTGCTAGGAAGGACATAAAAAAAGAGATGGCTGGTCTTGGTGAGGCATGGCTGTCTCCCACAGAACACAGAACCTCAGAGAATCCTTCCCATTAGACTGTGCTGCCTTCTGGAAATGGCAATGAGTGATGGAGGGAAGGAGACCACAGGCCTTCCACTGTCAGGAGTGGGCACTTGGCAGTGTCAAATCATGTCCTTCCTGCCCTCCCTTCCTCTGTGCTGGGAAGCCCACCTGCCTCACAGGGCAGCCAAAAGCCCTGGTGTTCTCTGGTGCTGGTATTTGTAAAGAAGAGGGACTGAAACCAGTTGCTTTTTACTCATATCTACCAAAGGAGGAATAGATCTTGGGTCAAATAAAATTCTCCTTCCTCCTACTCTGCTGCAMGATCCAGCAGGGCAGGGAAGCCCACAAACATCTGGAAACAGCGGTCCCACCAGCCCTCTCTGTGCTGGTGTTGAAGGCTGAGCTGATTTCGGAACCCAGCTACAGTGGTCCAAGCACCAGGCAGAGGTGTCTCTCTCTCTCCAGCTGCAGCACAGTGCAGACCACAGCTGGTTCCCCATGTGAGGCTGCCTCTCCTGGGCTGGCAGGCTGGCTCCAGCTGGCCCCTGCTCCTGCCAGCGGAATGGCATTGCTGCTTCTGCTTGAGGAATGCAAACTGCCCGAGCTGCTCTTGAGGACTGGCCAGGAAAAGTCCACAAATAGCAACAGGAAATCAAAATGCCCGCTCCAGACATGCACTAGATACGAGGCCATCCAGCACAAGGAGAAAAATCAAATGCTGGACAATGGAGATTACATCATGCTGTGGATGAACATGTGWGCCCATCCAGATGGGGCCATGCCAACAGGTCCAGATGGCTCAGGAATGCTAACGGCATAGCTACCTCTCTCATCTTTGGTTTCTCGTCCCTCTTTCTTTCCCTATTCTCCATCCCTTCTGGTGTCCTTCACTCTTCCCTTTCGCAGAATAATAAATCCTCTGACAACTCTGTGTAATTAATTTTAATCAAATATCAGAAAGGCATCTGAGACCAGTGGATAGGCAGCTGGTCTGGACATGGGTCTCTGGCATTTACTTGTAGGCATCAAGGCTGCTGGGTGACCTCACCACACTGTGTAGCTGCTGGGCTTGACACAGCAGTGTGTACCTTCACCTCATCTGGGACTTCAGCTGCAGGTCACAAAGGAGGAGGTTGCAAGGGCTGCTCCCCTGGAGCATGGAGCATTCAGGAAAATGAAGAAATCAGCATTGCTCCTGCTCTGCTGCAGCTCACCCCAGCTGCTTACAGCTGCCACTGACTACTCACTGTGGCTGCAGCTACAAGGGGAGGGAGAAAACTGTTTTGCTGTCTCAGCTAGCAGCCACTACCGACCGCCCTGGTACTAATTAACAGCAAAGAAAGAAGCGCAGCACCCACTGTTCAGTCCCCAGTATTGACCAGAGCAGCAACTGATGCTACTCAGCTCTCTCCCAGCATAATAAAAAAAGGGCTCAAAACCATGTAAGAAAAAAGTGAAAGGTGTCTACTTTGCCAGGTCTGAAAAAAGGCTGCARGCCACTTGCTCACTAATTACTGCTAATCCAGCTGCTGGACTGTTGCCAACTATATTTGACAAAACCTGAAGGGCAGGAAAAGCATCAGAGGATGAAAAAACAACCTCTGCATCACTCTTCTGAATGGATGATGGTGATCCTAACTTCATAACAGGCCAGACAGACTTACTGTGAGGAAAACACACCTCCAAAGAAAGGGAAAGTGCTAAACCATGTGCTGAGCAGCAGGAGAGACTGACATGGGTCTTGAATGTTCTGCTAGGGACTGATAAAAGCATGACATTCTGGTTTTCATTTCATTTTCAGCTTGTTACCTCCTTCTCATTTATAAACCAGGGGAGATGTAGTTTGGGAGCCTGGGAATTCAGCCCAGCACTGACCACACAGCAGTTTGGGGCAAAAATACAACAGGGTGCTCTCAGCAAGTTGCACCAAACTGAGGTAGAAGTTATGATCTGTGCCTGAGCCAGGATCTGGTTGTGCAGTGGAGGATGAGGTATGAGTACAGCCCATTCACTGGATTTATAAAGCACAAATTGTTTGGTTTTCAGTAAGGCCCAGAGAGGTCAGGTCAGCAACAGCATGGGCCAAAAGTACTTTAGTTTAAATCCTGATGCTGACCAACGCAGTCATTCATACTGACACAGAAAGATTACTCTGGATTAGCTTGAAGTATCTGAGGTCAGAATGAGACACATGCAGTCCACAGGGAYAAGGAACAGAGATATCAGTGGAAAACAGATCAGCCAAACTAAAAATGTGGCAAATATCATGTATAGCTGCAAGGTCATTCACAAAGAGTCCAACCAGGGAAGCAAAGTTATAGCTCCAATGGATCTTTCCTGGCAGATACTTACTGGTAAAACCCCACTCCAGTCTCAGTTTTTGTTAATCTGCTTCACCCATTGATGATGCTTCTCCTTTTCAGTAAGAATAAGGATGTGCAGTCTTTTATATTGAGGAAAAGCTGCATCACTGCAAGTGACACCCTGAGGATCACACACTAAGAAACTGGCAGAGCAGGGCTAAAATACAGTTCTTCCATTCCCAACAAGCTCACTGCACCATTGTCCATAAAGACAGGAAAAACACAACAAAAACAAATCCAACATCATTCAGTTGGCAATTCAGTATTTGTGGCTCAACAGCACCTCATTAACTCTGAGAGTCTGCCACATTTGCTTGGAAAGAAGAGCCACATTTCCAGCACTCCCTGGGCAAAGAGCTCTCAGATCAAGAAAGTGAAAAGTCTTTGAAAGAAACCTTCCATCAACAGTCTCTACAAATGTCAGAGCTGGTTTCCTCCTCCCTGAGCTGCCTGGCTTGCAGTCCCACCCCCTCGGGCATCAGTAAGCTCAACCAAAATCATCTGCCCAGCTCCTTCCTTCAACTGTCAYGAATTTAGTGGACTCATTCATCATCAAGCTGCTCTGACATGCAACAGTTAACTCTTGAGGCTCTGGAACTGGGTCCTCTTGTTCATCCTGGTTTCCCTCTGCCTCTTTCCYCTTCTGGAGGAGAAAGCTCTCCTCCCAGTACTGAGAGGGCTGCAAATATTGCAGAGCTAGGAGCAGGTCCTCATGGTAGACCCTCTAAGCCTCAGAGATGGGTTATTCTTGAGCTGCAATGCTCCCCCTGGATGTGCCATGCCATTGAAAGGAGAAGCCAGTGACCCCATGACACCACACTGGAGAGTCAGCATGGGGGATGTTTGGGCATTGGTCTAAGAAAGGTCACCTGCAGAAGGGATGCTGACAATCCGATAGTGTCCACAACTAATGTAGTATCCAGTYTCCTCCTGTGTAACACAGTTGGTGTCAGGCCCAAGTTGTAGTAGTCCTCCAGCCTTAACTGCCAGTTTCATCCCAAGGGAGCCCTGACATTCCTGTTGCAGGGGAACTCCTGACACAGATTGCTAAGCTGAAAGCATTTTGTTTTGCCTCTATTCTAGGAAAAATGCTAACTTCATTTTAAGCAGATTTTGCTAATCAGGTCAGCCAGACTGACCTAAACGAACATTTTTCCTAATCAAGACAAAGTCACAGTGTAAAGAAGCCAAAAGCAACTTTGCTGAGGTAGTCAGGGGTGAGTTTCCTCTGCAACAGCCTGGATAGTGATCGTAATAAATGACCTCACATAAGGCATCACCTTTGAGCTCTAAAGATGGTACTAATTACTTCAGTACTGGCTTAAATTACATACTAGTTTCAGGGAGAGTAGCTTTGCGTAGTGCTGCACAGGGAATTTGTGCAGCCATAGAAAGTGAGAAGATAAAACAGAACAAGAAAGAAAGGAAGAAACAAGTGAAAGAGTGTGTGGATATGTGCACTTCTAACCTTCATGAGATCTTGTTCTGGCTGAACAGTGTGTCAAGATCAGTGTCAAGAATCCATCACTTGGACACAGACCAGACCAGAGCAGCACTACATGATTTCAAAGGCAGATTGCCCTGGACAGGTTTAAGAAAATAAGAGTCAAAGGAGAAATACAAAGAAAGAGAAAAGAAGTCAGAAAGGGATGGGTGAGAGGATAAGTCTAGAATGTTCAAGTCAGTTCAGGAAACTACAGGAAAGGAAAAGTTTGAATGATGTGACCCTACAGGGAAGCAGAAGTAAAATTTGTTTTCTTGAGCAGCTGGGAATAAGTTAGAAAGATGTAAACACTGCATGGCAGACATGTAGGGAACAACTGGGTTAAAAGACACAGCCTGCCTTCCAGCACGCTACCTGCAGTCCCCTGCCACTCTAGCCATGCCCTTGGCTCTTCACAACCTTTCAGCTATTTCTGCTCTGAGGAACGTTGCRAAACATGCAGATGCCAACCCAATAAAACATCTAACAACTTACAACACTAAGAGAAGAGCTCCAAGCAAGCACCCAGTCTGTCCTAGCGCCAGGCTAGGCACTACTGGATCGATGATTCCAGAAAGAGGATACCAACCTACATTAAGGTTGCTTGTACATAAGGCACCTGCTGCACTGGCACAAAGACAGTGCCAGCATGGGAGTCAGCTGAGAAACATGGCTTTGCTTTCACCCTTGTTTTCACTTMTCATCTCCCATGTGGAGATATGAAGTCCCAGCAGTTCAGATGTGTAAGTACAGCCCCTGGCAGAAAGCTGGGATTGGTAGAATGCAGTTATCCCAGGACTAAGACTGGCTTGGAAGTGAGGACTTAACGCACTTGGCTCCTCCAACAGACATGTCTTCTGAAGAAGAGCAACGCTTGCCTGAGAAGCATAGGTGACTGCATTGGACCTCACAGCACAGACCTGGAATTTCCCTGGGAATTCTCTGAGCCAAATTAGGCCAAGAGACAGGTTTTGGCCATTTCTTAGGTGAACTGTAATGGTTTGATTCATTGCTGATGCCCTATCTGTTTTCCTGTAACTCTGCAACAAGGAGAGTCACCAATTGGCTTTTGTAAACCATCTGTTTTCTTGCAGTGGACTGTCACAACAGGACAAGTATGTATAGGTTTTAGTGTGTTACCTCATCCCTTCCTTGGAATGCACTGGTACAAGTCAGTCTTGAGAATCAAACTGCTGTATCAAACACAATCCTGCCTGTGGTTATGCACAGAGGATTTGCCATGTGGCCGTCCTGAAGACAACTCCAGAGAGTTATTTTCATTTGCTTCTTTTAACACTGAGGATTCTTTAAATAATAAGTAATTACTAAATGCTAATTAAATACTACAGTCTTAAAACCTATGTAGAAGTGCTGAGGAAAAAAAGGGAGCAAGCACAGGAATAACCTTTCTCAGAGGAACCACAATAGTCAGGCAYAGAGGTGTCAGCTGGGCTGTATTTTAAATAGTATCAGGAGGAGGTACAGTGGGCCAGTCTTAGAGGTGTTCTACAGTCTGATCTATACAAATGAGACCTCAGGTTTCCCCCTCTCTGAAAGTGGTGGTGGCATTGAATGGCTGCCTTATGCTAGAGGGGATGGGGATCACCTGGCAGACATGGTCTGAGCAGTACACAACTCCAGCATCTCCCAGCTGGTGCTGCTGACACCCTCCCTTGGTGGGAGCGGACTGTGTGCACAGATGTACTTCCACCTCCTGCCAAATGCTCCCTTTGTTTACTCTGCAAGCACTTCACCAAAGACTTTCCTGCTTCTCCCCACCAAGATGATGGCTCTGTCTCCACTGTTTAACCCTGTTTTGGACACGTGCCTTCCTGCAATCCTGCTCTGAGTTGCAGCCTCTCTCCTAGTTCTGGCCCAAGAGCACAGTTAAAGGGTTCTCCTACTTTGGCTGAGATGATAATTTAGGACAACGGGTTCCCAGCACATGCAGGCAGTGGTCCAACAGATGAATGTGCTTATTTAGGAACAGTATCTCAAACGTTTATCAATTTCCTGGCAGGTAGGGCACACAAATGATCCACAGTCTCCGGACGAAGAGTCTTTCAAATGAAGTTCAAGTCTCTCCTCCTCTTCATTACCAAAATGGAAACATTTTTCCTGATAGTGACTCTGCAGTGATGATGCTCAGAGACCCAGATTCGGAGACCCATGGACCCATGTTCAGCTCTGATTTCATCCCACTGCCTGCATTTCTGCAAGTCTAAGTCCCACCATGAGACAGTAAAGGAGCAGCAGGATGCGAAGTGGAGAAGCCATGAGATGGATCCAAAGAGACTTRTGAAATAGAAAGATCTGGGAACTAATCTGTTTGAATTCATTTCCATCAGGCCAGGTCTGATGGCCCCACCAAGTCTCTGGGTATCTGTGCTCCAGACCCTASAAGAATCTGGATTGCAAGCTCCAGGAAAAAAAATTTAGAAAATAGCCCTTCCATAAATATGTTACTGATCAAATTTTACCAGGCACAGGAATACAGGGCCAAAATTCTTGCTGCATGTGTCCCCATGAGAGATTACCATCAGTCCCAGAGACCCYGCTTTCCATTACAGCAGAGCTCTCCTGGAGCAACTGGAGGACATACAAAGTGAGTGACCAAATCTGCCTGAGCTCTCCATCCTCACTGTGCACCGAGATGATGAGTTTACAGAGCATGAAACTCACTYAGACCAAAGGTCAGTCCAATACTTAAGCACTACTTAAGTGCTATTTATGTCCCTGTAGTAAGCATAAGAGGAATAAAAGTGTGTACAGGCTTCCTGTGAGAATGACAGTCATCCATGGTGAATAGCCTCTCTTCATCTTCAGGGGAAGCTTCCCCTGAGTTGCACCAGCACCACTCTCAGCCTGCTCACTATGTACAGTCCTGCCACTCTCCTCCTTCTGCAGGTTGGGACAATATTAAGGAAAGGGCACACAGTAAGCCCAATACACAGCTTACATTCTAGGAGCAAACCCACAGAGACAAGCAGTTCCTTTCCCATTCTGCAGACCCTTTGTAGGCTCCAGAAAATGCCAATTGTCACATTGCCTGGGCATACAGGATCACACAGTGAAAGAGTGAATTCCCCAGAGGAGCTGGGTTAGCACTCCTGAGACAGCCTGAACAGCCATTCTGCAGCTTCTAATAGCAGAGACCTGAGTGAAATGTAGGCTATTATTTTGCCTTGATGTCTCTTGAAGGAGGTAAAGTATATACTTAAAAAAGCATACAGTCAAAATAAAGCTGTGTTTATCCAAAGTCATCTTTGAAGGTGKTTTTTTGCAATATAAAACACAGAAAGAGAGGAAAGAAACAAACTCACTGGGGTACTGGGTTAAAAAGAAACACATGATTCCTGTTTGGCTGGTTTATTCTGGCTTCATTCTGAAACCAATGTCACAAACCCAGTAAGGCATAGTGGTGAATCTGACTCAAAAGATAAGTCTTTTGAAGAGTTTCACAGCACTGATAAGAGCTGAAAGAGAAAGTAAGAGCTCTCTGAGTGCAGTTGGAATGGACCGTAAGCAAATAGATGGCTGCTCACAGAAATGACCAGAAACGCTGGACTGGGCAAGACACAAACAGGTGAAATTGATAAACAGGCACTGCATGAAGGATTAACTTCATATATGGTAGGTCCTTCTGGGAGAATAAGATGAACAAAATTGCCTAAGTTCAATGGCAGTATGTGCCTCTTGGGCAAAAGAAGACTGACAGTGCTACTAGTAGCCATCCTGTGTAGGTCTGGTTAACACAATTTAAGTGAAGAGAAGCATTTTGTGTCCCTTGGAGATTTCCCTCCAATTAACAAGCAAACACCACTCCTCGTGAGATTTAAAAAAAAAAAAAAAAAAAAAGACAACCAACCAAAATCCTCACAATGATAAATTGTTTCCTTATACCCAGTCTAAACTGCCCCATTCCAATTTAAAACCACTCACCTTCCTGCCATGCACTTATGAAAGAGCCTGGCTCCATTTTCTCAGTAACTTCCTCACCTGTGCAGGTAGGTTTCTTCTAGGCCCTCCTAGAGCTGCCTCTTCTCCAGCTGAGGAAGTCCAACTCCCTCAGCTACTCTTCAGAGGAGAAATTCTCCATCCCCCTGTTACCTTGGTGGCAATCCCCTTGATGCATTCAGATTTATCCATGTCTTTCTGGTATCAGGCAGCCCAAAACTGCACACTGTATTTGAGATACAATTTTATGATTATCAAGAAAAAGTGGATAATCACTCTCCTGTGTCCATCTACCACCTCATTCCTGCTCCTAGCTGCCTTTGCTAGTGGGGCACAGTAATTCTCCATGACCATCCATCCATTCATCCATCCATCCATCCATCCATCCATCCATCCATCCATCCATCCATCCATCCATCCATCCATCCATCCATCCATCCCAGGGGCAGGAGTCGGGATTTGTTCTTGCTGAATTTCCTGTTTGTACCATATCTCTCTGAATGGCAGCCCCCACACTTACTCTTTTTTTTTTTTTTCTATTGCAAGCACACAGATTTTTCTGAAGATGCACATCTACAGATGTGCCTTCATTAATTCTTTGTCACAGCTTCAGAGGAACAATAAAGAGAACCATKTTTTAAAAGATGAAGATGACTCATTAGGACTGCCAAGGTTGAGGAAAAGAGAGTAGTTTAGACACATGCAATTCTTGCCCTAAAGGAGCACAGACTSTGCAGTAAGGTTCATCCATCTTTTCTTTCTGCTTCTTTCTTGAAAAGAGGAAATCATACTCAGCAAAATTTTCATACTGACATTTTGTGGCTGAAATTCCTGGCCTCTTTTAAGAAAAATGCCTGCTGAACAATATCTGGAAAAGTTTGCCTATCTTTGAAGCAAAGGCATTGGCAACTTTGGGAGCTATTGTGCATGGTGATGCTTTGCACAGTTCTAGTAAAAAGAACTTCTCCACACATTCCAAGATCCCAGGAGATTTGCTTGATTTAGTAAGAAAATCCAAGTGTATTTCTTCCATCCTCCCCATTGTCATGAGGAGCGAGAATAAAGAGGGCGATGCATTATGTTCTGGCTCTTGTACCACCAACAGATTTGGTAGGTGAGAAGTGCCTACAGGATCTCTCATATATACCATCTGCAGGAAGTGAAAGTTTCAGCTTGACTCTCATTCCAGCAGAARTTTGTAGTGCTGGCAGTTGGGAAAAAATCCACAGGGGAAAAAAAAGCCTTTTAAAAAGCACCTTTCTGCTGTCAGCTGAGCACAGCGATGTCTGAGTCACTGCAACATAGTTAATGAGAAGACAAGGGCAAGCTTCTTCCAGAAGCAGCTCTCCAAGCAGAAAAACGATTTAAATGAGGCAGGACAGAGCCGGCCTGCCCATGGCCACCAGACACTTTAAACACACTGTCCTAGCAGGTGGCACCAGATGGCACTCTTACACAAAACCTTCTTTTTCACAGGGTCTGCTTGCAGGCAAAAGTTGTTTTTAACTATAAAAATGTACTACCTATATTGGTTAGGGGTTCCCTGACTTCTGACCGCAGCCCATATTGCACGTCAGTAAAATGGCTTGTGCAAATACATACTATTTTCATTTTGGTAAAGAAATAAATGGTCTTGGCATAAAGCACTTCTTATCAGCATACCTTCATCGACACTGGATATGAATAGAATTAGGGAAAGCACAAAACTCCTAGCAATACGTCTCTCAGATATAAGCGGGCAAGGTGAGCGCTCAGTCTTGGGATGATGTGCCATTGGAAGGTCTGCTGGAACACTACAGGATTCTGTTGCCTCCAGCAAAGCCCAGTAGAGTCAACCCTTGAGGCACAATGGTATCTCGGAAGTCAGGAGCTGGCAAGGTCTCTGAGAGATGGGGCTGCCTGCATAATCTCTTTACCAGACTCTGTGAGCCTGTGCCTGGTGCAGTGCACTTACTATTTACGCAAATTCTGCATCTCTACTGTCTCCTTCACAAAGGAGGCTGCATAAAAGGCTTTAGATATCTTTTGCGTGGCAAAGCAGAAGCGGATTAATCAGTGGATTCCCCCTCCCTGTTCCCTGCTCCCACTGCAAAGGCAGTCTTCAGAGACGCTCAATGCTACACCGGGAACGYGGGAGGTGCCAGTGCTGTGAAAGGGGAGCAACAAACCATGGCTCAGATCTCTGTCGGGGCCAGGCACACTGTCCCACAGCTGCAGCCTCGCAGAGGCCGGCAGAGCTTTGCGTGCAGGCAGTCTCCTGCTGCCCAGCGCCAGATACCCTTGCTCCAAACCACCTCTGGGGCTCTTCCCACTTCTGCCTCAGGGTTGGGTCCTGCCTGRCAGAGGGGCTGCAGGATCAGCAGCACAAACTCCCATGGAAAGCTCGGGCTGTACAGCAATGCATCTGTGCATACTCTCAGGGAGAGCTGCTGGACTGAGGACTCGCCTGACTCCTGGGAGAGGCTGGGCAGTTTCCCTAGAGGTGAACAATGCCCCTTTGGTTTCTTGAGACTGGCAACACATTTTCCTCCCAACTCACTCTTCCCCTTCACCCTTCTCTCCAAAGTAAATCAGCCCAGCCTAAGCGCCAAGCGGTAGATGCATCATATCCCAAATGCCACTCTAAGGAAAAGTTACAGGCAAAGCAGAGCAGAGGCGCTGAGCCCAAGGCTTTCCCGATGGCAACCGGCCGTGCCTCCGGTGCTGTCCGAGTTCACACACGGCAGGTCGTACAGCTCCCGCCTGGCACCGCACACTTCTCTCCAGCCACCAGGCTCATAAAACCGTAGTGTAGAACAACCCTGAGATTCCCCGGTGGGGTCTCCTCGGGGAAACCGCGTCAAGGCCGCTCCACAGGGGCGCTGACAATGTGCGACGGCAGACACCCGGGTACCTGCATCTCCGGGTCACCCCGGGGCAGGGCGGACACCGAGGAGAGCCTGCCAGCATGTCCCGTCCCCGCTGCCGGAGCCGGCCCGCCGGAGCGGGGGTGCTCTGCTGGTGGTCCCTTACCACATTGCTGAGGAAGTCCGCCTCGCTGAAGTCGCCGAAGTCGAGGAAGCCGGTGCCGGCGGCAGGGAAGAGCCGCTCGGCGGGGAAGGGCTCTAGGATACTGTCCATGGTGCCCGCGGCGCCGGGGCTCGGTCGCCCCTCGCGCTCGGCCGGCCGGGCTCACTGCGGCCGCACGCTCCCGCCCGCCCCCCGGCGGTCGCTGTCGCCCCGCCGGGCGGGCACGGGAGCGGAGTGCCGCGCCGGTGCCGCTCGGGGCGGCTGTCAGTGCCCCGCTGCCGAGGGGCCGGCGGGCGGCCGCGGCACGCCCCCACCGCTCTCCGGGAGCCGCCGAGGCGGGACTTCCCACGCAGACACCCCTCCAGGCAGCGCCCCCGCCTCCCGGGCAGGCCCCGCACCGCCGCAGGGGGGCGAGGCGGGCGGCTTCCCGGGGCTTCCCGGGGCTCCCCGGGGCGCCACCGTTCCTCCCGGCGCTGCGCAGGGACCCGAGGGTGCTGCTGGTCCCCGGCAGAGCCGTGTCAGTTTGACGAACTGAACAAACGCTCCTTTCAGCTACCGACCGGCCGGCTTTAGCGGCTCCTCTGCATCCCTCGGGCAGCAGCGCCGGGAAAGATGTGCATGCCGCGGGGTCGGATCCTCGAGGGCAGCCGGCAGGGAGGTCCCATTGCCCCCGCTGCCCGCCAGCGGGCTTGCAGGTAGGCCTGGCTGCAGCAGCCCATGTGGCTGCTCTGTAATTAAAGAGTTGGGCACCATTAAAGAGCTTCCGAAAGATTATATGGTTTCAGATAAATAGGATTATGGATCCCTGTCCTCTCTGATCATTACTCCAACCAACACTCAGGAAAACCACTTATAATAATCCCGTTGAAGAAGCCCTGATGTTTTATTAATCTGTCCCTGCTTTCCTGGCTCCACAGAGAACAGACTGGAGTCCAAGCTCCAAGAAGGGACTTTCTTGGTCACAGACATCTGGAGAAAAAAACCCCAAAGACAGCAGTGCATCTCTCCTGGAGGAAAAGTGGCTGGAAGTTTCCAGCTGTGAGGGTCCTGGCAAAGAAGTGCTGATTCAAAGCTGGCTGGAGCCTGTKCTTGAACTGGACATTAGATACTCATCCATTCACGCTCTTGCTTCACATTCTCCGTGGGTGTCAGCACAACCCAAGGTGCTCCTTGGCTACTGGTTGCACAAGCAGCCACATCCTGCACACAAAAGCCTTTATACTTATACACACAATGAGCTCTTTCAGTTACATTTACTTTTACCTAATGTTTCAGTCAAGTGTAAAGAGCCTTTGGGTAAAAGGTCAGATACATAAATTCAGCCAGGATGGAGTTGTGCTGAGAAAAGAAATGCTGTTCCTACTTCCTGAATGGCAAAAAAAAACTCTTTGTTAATGTGGATGCCAGTAGGTTTAAAAAGGGAAACACAACAAGCTTTGCCGTTGTAAGATGGGGAGAAGAAATATGTCCACACTTTTCAGCAAGAAGTAAATCTGTCTCCAAGCAAGAGGGAAGATGTCTTTCCTTTAACATCCCAGTCAGCAGGGTTCTCAGCAGCAAGGAATAGATGGGCTGAGTCCTGCCATAGCAATGGAGTGACAGCTTAGGGTCACAGAGAACCGACAGACCCACAGCAGGGGCAGCTTCACCGCCTGCCACTAACCAAACATGGATATTGCTTCCTTAACTACGAAGACTCACTGGTGAAACCAAGAGTTTCTGGTTCAGTGCCTCACCCAAGCTAACACAAGGAAGCCTCTTCTCAGGACACACACTCTATTTATCCTCAGGCTGAGGAAGCTCAGATGGTGTCAGCAACGGTTTGCACAGCATGGGTGGCAGTGTCACCAGAAAAGGTCAAGCAAAGAAACTTCACTTGTTTGTCTGTGCTCTGAAGGAAAAATGCTTTGGCACAGTCACATAGGAGCTGTGAAATACATTCTGAAAAATAAAGGATCTCAGAAAAAAAGAGAAATTGCCTGGTCTGAAACCTGCTTCTACTCAGTGCTTTTTGCAGAACTGCCCAGATGCAGCTTCTCTGCCTACCACTGCTGCACCTTTGCAGGCAAGGAAGAATTGTAATGAATATCCTGTTTCAGTGTTAAACTGGAATGCTGCTCTGTCCCATCTTGGAGAGCTCTGATGGGGACCCCCATCCCTAGCACTTKTGTGGAGCTTTGAAATGGACACTTTGCTTATGTCAGACAGGAGCGCTGTTCACTAAAGGCAATGGAAATGTCACCTCTGTGGTCAGAGAGTATTGCTGCCGTCTCTCTGGARCCAAAAAGGAGAGGTATTTCTGCAGGCAAGCAATTCTGTGCTCCAGAAGAGACTTGGAGACAGGTAAATTGTTGATAGGTGAAGGGAGGCAATTGCAATTCAGAAAAATTCARATGTGCTGCTGCAGCTGGCTGTAGGTGCCTGCAGTAAGGGTGAAAAAGTGCAGACTGAGTGCCACTGCTGAAGCAGGAGCCTGGCAACTGCTATGCTTGCAACACAAGCAATCTGTTGAATGATGCATCACCCTTACTAGAGCATCTTTAAAATCAAGGTCTGCAGCCATCTCTTGGGACATAGATATGGCAGAGCAGGAAGCAACTTTGGAGCAGGGGCTGAATTACATGACCATTCAAATTCCTTTTCAGCCCCATTTTCTCTGATTTTGTACTTTGCTTTATTTGCAACCTGAATACAGCAGGAGATTAAAATAGCAATCAAATATGTTCAGAGTGAACAAGTGAAACAAGGCAACAGATAAGTCTTCCTGGCCTCATAATATTTGATGCTGCAAATGCACACATATTTGATGCTGCACATGTACATTAGCAACCAAGCTAATTTTATCACTGCTGAAAAGTAAGTAATCAGTTAATTTCTCATGAGAAAGGGATCCCATTCTCCTGTGCTCCATTCTGCCTGGTCCTGCTCCCACTGCTTGCCTTTATGSCCATGGAGTGAGAACTGCAAGCCTCATCGTAGCACTTTGCATTTACTCTGCCTTCATCCTGCACTGTTTTGAGCAAGACATGCAAGAAAAGGTAAGCAGGCCCTGCGCTTGAACACGTGGACAGCAATCCAAGCCAATCTTCAACCTGCCAAGCTGAAGTTTTTCGTTCCCCCACCCAGGACCATGCTAGGAGGTTTCACAGACTCTTTGAGGATGAGTGTTTCTTGRGGAACATAGGGTGAAATGTCGGTGATTTTTGGTCTGCTGCATGCAGGCTCTGTTGTTACAGGAGGAGTCATCTGCCTAGYATTTGCTGCCTGGACGGCCGGTATGGGAATGATTCATTCTGTTGGAACTGCATTGCTTTGGGGGTCAGACTGGCTTTTCAGTACTGCCACCACAGACAAGCTTTTACTTCAAGTCTGAAAGATACCATTTCTCCTGTTTCTTCTTCCAGAACTGGTGGCAGAAACTGTCTATTCCATCCATAGGAATACCAGTCACGCAGGCGCCATACTTTGGTGCTTCAGTTACTCTTTGCAATGCTCCTGCCTTATTTTGCTTCATCTTTTCTCTGGATTTGATTACTTCTCCATATATTGCTTTGGTGTGGTTTTGCTCAATGTTTTTTGCACCACAGACAGAGGGAGCAACTGCTGCATTTGTAGGTCCCTCTGGTCCTGAAGACCCACTGAGAACAAGATGAGGATGGAAACGGGACTTTTAGGCTAGTTCAAAGAAGAGTTACTGCAGTCCCCAGACAAGCTCTTAGGAGTCAGGTTATGTGTGTTGGCACAAGTAGTTACATATCCAACATTTGTTCTGTGGTTTCTTCATTTAGTTTTTTTATGAGGACAATTAAAAACCCAGGAAAAAAATTAAGATAGAGAGGGAGCGATACAGCAAAACATCCTCTAGCAAAAGGTAACTTTTGAGAAAGGACTTGCAGTGCTGGAGCCTTTTTTTGCCCTCTGATCCACAGCCCTGCCTCATCCAGGAAATCTGTCTCCCTTTTGATTTCCTTCCAGCAGCTGGTTTAAACTCTGTCTTGCACACACACTTCTCCCTCCTCCTTCAGCCACTTTCCATTTCCTTCCTCCCCCTGTGAGCACTCCCAGCCAGGTACCCAGCACACCTGCTCCCACTGCCAGCAAGCAGCAGTGGCACAGGAAGAGGAGCCAGCACAGAGATCACAAGCCTTGCAGCTCCCTGCTCAAACCAGAGAAGGGGGCAACACCTGTGAAACCATAGTTTTCATAGATCTGCTGCCACAACTGAAAGAGGGAATGAATTATGTTCTGTGTGTTCCTTTGTGTGCAGCTACACAGAATGTCAAATTAAATGTCTGCCTGCAAGGAGACACATTTCATCAGTGACCACCAAATCCAGGTAGGTATAAGCCATGCTGGAGCACTGCAGAGAAGTACAGAAACACACGTGTGCATGKGATAAGGAAATGTGCACCACAACTTGTTCTTTCCCCCCCCCCCCATTTTGCTTGGGAAGTGGAGGGGAAAGTGAAGAGCATATTAATTGCATGTTTGCATATGGCAAGGATCCATGAATKCTGTGGTTTCAGTGAGCACCCTAATGCTATGTGGGGAATGAAAGGGAAGCCACAGAGCTCAGCACTGCAATTATTATTCTTTCTGGGGTACGCTTAGGGCCTTTGGACAGATTTAAATCAGCTTTGTGAACAAGGAGTGAGTGACAGAAAAGAAAGGGGAAAAGATCTAGGAAATGGAAAACCTTGAATACAAGACACCTGACCCTAGGAAAATCCCTTCATTGGACCTTTTTAGCCTCCTGGGAGTGTGGCTGAGCTGCCGGTGGCAGAATTAGGTATGTCAGAAAGCAAAGCCCCCATATAGAAAATGGATACTGTAACAAAAGATGAGAACTGAAAACTCACCACTTTGGAAGTAACTGATACAGGAGGAAAAATCTCTTTGTAWTTTTTTGACTTCTTCATGGCAGGCTAAGAATGTTTCTTTGCCTTGTCACATGCAATCTCCCCTCCCTGCTCTATACCTCGGAAAGWGCATAGGCTGTCAATTTCCCTGGAGAATCAGACAGCTTTCAGCTGAATGGGTGAAGACTAACTTCAGTATGAGGGCATCTCCTTCCAGCAGTTTGTTAGCATTTGAAGGCACTGAGTGAATGGGAAGTTGCAGGACAGCAGAAGAGGGTGGCTGTCTCTGCTTCCTATGTACTACTTTTTATTTATGGGGCTCTTAGCCTTCATGGTTACAAGACCTGCTTGCAAAAGTGACCCAGGCAGACTTCATGGGGCTGGAGACAACCTGAAGAGTCATTCTTAGGGGGATGTATTGCCTTATGGCTCCTTATCATTTCCTACAACTGAAATCTTTCACTAGGAAGGATGAAGAACTGCACACTGAATTTTACCCCACGAAGGAACTTTGCATCAAGAAGTAGGAAGTAAATGGCTTTGGTACAGGAGGCAGCTGAAGAGCTGCTAGAAAGGACTGGATGAGTCAGGGCAAGAGATGGCAACAACTCTCCTCTGACATACTGTATGTGCCGTACAGCGTCAGCTCCAAACTCCCAGTTACCCCCGTGATGACTAGAGGACAATCCATGCAGATTTGTGCCACTTGACCCCTGAAGCATAGTGGAGAAGTTGAACAGTCACATCTTGGCTATATGCAACAAAATCTGCCCTGGTCAGAACAAAGCAGATACAGCACACACAGGCTGGTCAGGGGTGTGGGGGAGATGATGTTCCCTGTATTCCCAAGGGTTAAAAGCAAGGTCCAGGTCCACAAGAAATCCTGTGAGGAGAAAAGCACAACCCAGCAATTCAGGCATATCTCACCCCCGTTCAAATGACATTGTTTTGGTGCCATCTGCCTCACCCCTCAGTGGTAATTACAGACTTTCACTACAGGGGAAAGAGAACATGGTGGAAGAAACCTTCATTACAGACATCTCCTAGAGAAAATTAACCCCAGTGTAATGTCTCAGGCACATAGCCAGGACCAGCCACCAAAGCAAAACACATTTTGGACAAAAATAAAAGGGGGAAAAGTGTTAAGTGATTTGGGATGATCAGAAGCCCACCAGATTGGCTGCTATACAGCACTGGGTGYGGGGAGCACTTTGGAGGAACTGGAATGCCGCCCTGCTTTTAAGTGGTGCGGTTTGCATTTACATTCTTCCTTCCTTCCTCCTTCTCTGTTGCTTMTTTTCCCTGATGTCTCTATGTGTCCCTTTGTCACCCCAGCAAACACCAGGGAGCTGGGAATGGATGGTTTCCCTAGACTTCCTAGCTTGATGTTTGTCAGAGGGGTAGATAAAGCTGTAGGTGTCCTTGACTGACCCCTCTCCCTTTTGCACACCTAGCTTAAGATACACACTCAAGAACCGGTTTCTTGTATTCAAAGCTGAGGCTTCCCTCTCACCTGTCTGTATCACAGGGGCCCAAAGTTTGAATTTTGTTAGCAAGGATGCAAGAGGGTTTTTCTTCTCAGTAGGCTATGCATCTGTTACAGTCCATGAYTATTTCCCCTTGCTGTGGTGCATCTGTTGACCTGCCCACAGGTCAACCTMTGACAAAAAAAATGTCTGATTCCTGCTGCTTTCTTCCTCATCCCAACTTTCTGTTGACAAATGGCATAGCTAAGTTGCTCTCTTTACCCCTGGGCATTCACATGTGTGAAACTGAGAACCACTATCATAGCATGGTTAAGTCAGTGTTTGTGGGAGAGGACATTTTCCTACAGAGCACTTTTYTGTTGCTGGTGAGAACACCTTGTTCTTGCAGGATCTGGGGTTTGATGCTACATTAGAAAGATCCTTCAAACCAATAGACCTTGTCCCCAGGCAACTAAGAGCAGGGGTGGGAAAGGACTGGGAGGAGAAAAGCGTTCAATCAGAGTGCTATTAAGATGTGTCTAGGGAACTGGCTGAATTTTAATTGTTCTTTCCTAYTCAGTGAGTGAGCACAGGAAAAGATTTACCTTCTGGCCTTTCCATTTGGGCATGTTGACATTTCCAGGCGGCACTTTCCTCTGATGGAGAGCTTTGACGTCAGGTGGGCTGATTAAAGCCTGCAGTTCCTCTGACTCATTTGGCTGTGTTCTGTGCAAGGGGATTTGTAATGTGTCTCTTGTCTTTCTRTCATTCTTTATGGTTGGTTTTAAACAAATAAATCTAAGCTCAATTCACAACTTTAGGGAAGATGCAGCTCAGCTAAGGCTCAAATACACATTGCCATGGCAAMTGATGGTGTCAGGCACACACAGATGTGTCACTCTCAATAGTGAACTCCCCTGCCCACCTCTCCCTGCCCAGCTGGTACACGGGGCTGGGACTGATGCAGGAAAGCTGGGTGAGACTGGCACTCTCCACACCACTTGGGCATGCAGTTGTTCTTGGGAGCTGGCCTTGCTGTTCTCCGAGCCTGAGGAGAGCTCACCTGGGCCAGCCAACTGCCCTCTTGCTGAGCAAGAACTACTTTGAGGGTGAACTACCCTGGTGAATGAAGTTGTCCCTAGTGTGACTTTCTCAATTTGCAAAAAAAGAGGGAAGGGACTACTTGGATCAACAAGTCTCATACAGCTGCTGCAAGTGTGGCATGCTCTTCATGCACAAAATGAGATCTGAAATAAAGAGATWAAAATTATCAGCTGCCTTCCATAAGCCCCACTGAGCAAATAAATCCCTCATGCTTGCTAGAGAGATGCCCAGCAAGGAAATAGAGGTGGGGAGAGATGCAGTTTCCGCAGCTGACTGGGGTAGATAGGTTAGCCAAGGCAAGGCAAGGCAGTAGAGTCCCTGGGTCCTCTGTACCTGTGTCTACTTGGCATACTGAGCAGCCCTTTGGTGCTGCCATTTCCTGCACAGCTTTTGATTAATCAAGAACTGGAGYACAGCAGCAGTGCAAAACATGAAGCACGAAACATGGCCAAAGGCAGCATCACCAAGAAAGAGGCTCTTTGAAGTGCTCATGAACTCCCTGCCCATGGCTCTGCTCCTGCGGATCTCTACCATCCACTGATGATCATAGAATCATCAAAGTTGGAAGAGACCTTTAAGATCATCARGTCCAAATGTTCAYCCAGCAGTACCACTATAACCCTTAAACCACTAAACCATATCATCCAGCACAGATCCAGATGCCTTTTAAACACCTTCACGGATGGTGATTTCACTACCTTCCTGGGCAACATATTTCAATGTCAGACCACCCTAACAGTGAGAAATTTTTCTCTAATATTTAATCAGAATCTCCTCTGTCTCAGCTTAAGGCCATTTCCTCTCGTTCTTTCACTGCAGSCATGATAGAAGAGATCAGTCCTCACCTGGATGTGCTTCAGCACCTCAATGGCCTTTTTAAAGTGAGAAGCCCAAAACTGAATGTAGCACTCGAGGTGTGGCCTCACCAGTGCTGTGTACAGGGGAGGATCACTGCCCTGGTCCTGCTGACTATTCTTGATACAGGCCAGTATGCTACAGGCCTTCTTGGCCACCTGGACATACACTGGATCATGTTCAGCTGCWGTTGACCACGCACTCCTAGGTCCTTTTCTGCTGGGCAGTTTTCCAAGCCTGTAGAGCTACCTGGGGTTGTTTTGACCCAAGTGCAGGACCCAGAACTTTGCCTTATTGAACCTCATGCAGTTATATTCAGTCCACTGATTAACCCTGTCCAGATCCCTCTGCAGAGCCTTCCTACCCTCCAGCAGATCAACACTCCCACACAACTTAGTGTCATCTGCAAATTCACTGAGGGTGCCCTCTATCACGATGTCCGGATCATCAATATAGATATTTAACAGGACCAGCCCCAAAACTGGGGAACACCACTAGCAACCAGCTGCCAACTGGATTTAGCTCCATTCACCACAACTCTCTGGGCCTGGCCATCCTGCCAATTTYTTACCCATGAAGAGACCACCCATCCAAGCCAAAAGCAGCCAGATTTTCTAGGAARAGATGTACTAGAGAAATGAGAGATTCTGGTTTGTGTGGCAAACAGGGCTAACAGAGTTGCCAGAAATCTTTCTTTCTCCAAGTATCTCAGAACATTTATCAGCTTTCTCAAAGCCTGAGCACCTGAATTCCAGGGAATGTGGAAGCTTCTCACCTTCCCTGCTCCTAGATGACTTCTCACAGTTGCAGGGAACTTGGCTGAAAATGCACCCCCCTGGCTCCAACATAGGTGGGCAAATCTAGGAAACCCTAATTTACTGATTTCAATCCTATTATTTTTAGAACACCCCCATTGACTGAACTCTGAATTACAGTTTTGGTTTGGCTTGTGGGTGAGCACAACGCATATGGTATAGTGTTTGAGTGCTGTCCCACTGACCTGAGCTGCATCAGGCAGGCATCACTAACAGGCATCATATACCCTGTTGGACAGGGACACAAAGAGGCACAAAACAATTGATCCAAGAATCCAGTCTTCTCACACAGTTCTCTAGGACTGGGGAATGRTTTCTCGCTTAGTCCTCAGTTTGTAGATTTAATGCTTCCCCGTGTGGGGTGCCATCTCTTTTTTTCTACCACAGATGATTTGAAATTAACCTTACCTCCTACAGTCACTGCACCCTGCCACACTGGGGAAGTTAATAGCATCAGAAGAGTTTGAACTTGTGAAACGTTTCTATGACTGCATAGATTGAGCCACATTTCCATGACAAATCACTGAAATCTGAGAAATCTAATTTACAACACAAATTCCTGTGTTTTGTGTGTCTTTCCCAACTCAAATTCAAGTCAGAAAGTGTCTGGGTTGTGCAGAAACTTTAATCTAGCAGAACTGTGGGTGTTAGAGGGATGAAAAACAATTGCATGAAGTCTCCAGGGCTGGTCTACAATGACTCTAAACCCTAAATTGCTTATCCCGTGAACGTGGTTTACAACGGCAATGGATCCTGGTGGGGCTGTGTAACCAGCACTTAAATAAAGGGGAGGCAGCAAGACTTCCTGAATCTGTGGCATGTGTTCTGGGAAGTACTGAAACCCACTGTCTCCTCCTAGAAACAGAATTGAAGGTCACAAAGTAAAGACCCCTGCAACCAGCTTTGGCCTCTGATTAAAAATAAATCCTTTCATGCACAGACAGTGGTTTGAGAAGGAAAATACTGAACTGCAGTGAAATCTCAGAGATCTCATGGCTGGGCACCTTGGAGTGGAAATACAAGTGGCATCAGTTCAGGTAAAGCTCTATACCCCCAGCTGCTGGCATAAATATACAGGAGTGCTCCCTCCTCTCAAATTTAACTTCTTTTACAATACAACTGATTTTTATTGTGCTTTTATCTGGGATATTGTGAAAGTAACTCAGTCTTAGGACTGACAGAGATGAAAGTCTGCTTGGTCTCATAAAGCCACCTCTGAAGCCAGGAATCATGGTTCTCTGTAAAAAGGTGGTGTTTTGCCCCGGTATGAGAATTAGCATTGTTATTTCGAAGTGATGGGCGCTGCCACTGTCTCTGCCAGAATGATAAACAAAACAAAGCACTGTGGTGTGGTCCTCCTACCCCCTAGCAGGGCTAGCAGACAGCAGAGATAGTTGGGCACTTAGCAGGCTCACTTCTTCCTTCTAAATACACTAGCAAAAAAAGTGGTAAAATACTTTATATGAATGGCCTACATAACTTACTGCTGTCACTTATAACTGAGAAGGAACTGCAAAGAAAGGAACTGGAATTTATAGGGGTGAAAATATCATTCTTTATTCCAAGGGCATGGCTTATAGTCCTGTGAACCCTTTGAAGAAAACAGGTTTTCATAAAGTACCTGAAGCAGGGTTTTGAAAATGGAAAACTGTTAAGAAACCTCAGCACCCTAAACTCCACATCAAACCAGAAATGTTCCTCGTGAGCTAGTTAATATATAAATATACTTCACATCATATCTTTATTTCTGTGGAAGACCATTAAATTTCCAGGAAGTACCCAGTGCCTGCCTGGCACAGACCCAGCTGTGACCTGAACAGCAGCTGTAATGATCCCATCACAGACAGAATATTTTGCAGTATTCTACACAAATATTAATTCTGCTGCCAGCAAGTAGTTTTGTCTGGTCTTTTGCTGCCTGGTAAATCCCATGTAAATCACTCTTCCCTCTCTGCAGGCTGCCATCCTCTCYTTCTTGACCAGATACCCAGTGGATTATTTTTGTCTCAGATCACATAGTCCCAATGGTACAATTACACACTGACCTCAAAGACTTACTTTTAAAATTACCCTTCTTTAGCAAACCCTCTGTCTAGTGGGTTGGGTGGTTTTCTTATTTTTTATTTTTATATCTAAATGGTTAAATAGTGGGTGTGGTTGGGGAAAGAGGAAAAGAAGAAAGAGAAAGAAGCAGACAGAGCAAACAGTAGGGGAGACAGTTGTGAAGGTCACTGGTGCACTCAGGAGGAGGAAGTCCATGTGCTCTAAGGAGAAGASATTTGGCTTCCTCTCTTCCTCAGCAATATCTTCTCCTGGAAGGTCAGTTCCTCCTGTCAACAAATGTCATTTCACTACAGAGACAGTAACAATCCCTCTTCCTCATAGCTACAACTAGGGATTTATTMTTGGAATCACTACCTAAAACAGAGACCCAACAAACCAGCAATTTTCAAATGCAGYGTGAAACTTGGAACTTTCCTGTAAATGCTCAAAGATGTTAAACGTTTTACAAACAGAAAAGACTGAAAAGCAACTCAGAAGGGCTCTGAAGGGCCTAGAAATGAACAAGCCTAGGACAGGGGTAGGCAAACTGGTAGAGATGTGTTCACAGTGAAACAAACACATGTAGGACAGGTRTCATCTGTCCATGTTGCTGCTCAGCTGACAATTCTAACATATTTTTGAAAGCCTTCATAGAATATATAAAGTCATTTCAGGACAGATGAGCATATTCTTTGAGGATGAAGAACTGGAGGGACTAGGACACCAGTCTGTCCTTGCAAGGAAAAAAAGGGGAAGCAACTCACAGGCTGACGGGGAAAATGTCAAACATGCTGCAACATCTCACATCCAGGGTGTGCACGCTACTTTTTCAATTTTCTGCACAGTAGGGCTTTTCCCTCCACACTACAAATAGCTTTAAAACCCATCTGAAATGGTTTTATGGCTGACTGGAGCCACAGTGAGCGGGTTCCAAGTGATACAAGGAGCTTTTGGTGGGCTGGTTGTGAAAACTGGCCTTCTAATAGCTGCCTGCCACCTGGCTCTTCCAGCCTTGTGCTCCTAATGCTGTCCTTCAACCTTCACATCTTCAGGTATGCATATAAATTCCATACCCTTCTGTATACCTTATCTTCTGTGGCCTTTTCTGCACACTGGCTATGTCTCAGTCCTACCAGGATGAGCTCCCATTGTGTCAAACCTCACCAACAAAAAGCCAAAAGTAGTACTTGGAGACGAGGCMTCCAAATGGTGCCCTGAGGTATTTGAAAAGAAGGCAACTGTCACTGGGGTGAGTATGTCTGAGACCCTGCCTCAGGGTGGGAGTTYGATTGTGTAAGACAGATGTGAACACTGTCAGATTGAACATAATCTCTGCATTTTTGGTAAAGTTCATGTTCCAGCTGCTTGGGAGAAGACAATCCTCTTCCCTTTGTTCTTTCAGCAGCTCCTCTTGGACACCGTATCTTTTCTCCTTCTCCACTTACTACACCATTGCACTGGGGTGTTTCCCTGTGCTGTTGCACACMTGGCTTCATCCACACCTGCAGTGGCTGCATTTTATGGTGGGTGAACTGAATTTTGGTTTAGGGAGGGGTTTTTTTTTTGTCAATTTTGTGAAAAGCTTTTGAAGCCCGTGAAACTGAAATGAACCTGATACCTGCTGGAAGATATGACAGACTGGTTAGCACAGCCTTGGCTGGGGCAGAAAGCAGTATCAGAGCTCCAGTTAAGTGATGGCTACAAATGCTGGCAAAGGACACAGTGATGATGAACAGGCATCCGTGTACTCACCACTCCTCTCATTTGGGTTTAAAAAGCCAAATCCACCTACCAACATTTGCTGGATAGAGTTTGTTTCATGAATATCYGTCAGCAAGATGTTAGTCAAAGGTATTCATCTATAAATAAAAAAAAAAAAATAAAAAATCCAAATTCTGCTCTTTTAATGAGCTCTGGTAAATTTGCTCCCTTTTACAGTCCTGGGGTCAATCAATTAGCAACTGCCTAGGGAGGAAACTTAATTAAGCTCAGATAACACAACAGAGGTTTCACCTTCTTGCCCTCCCTCTATGCATACCTTCATTTACACATCTGGATAAAAGCTTCACTGCAAAGCCTGGAGAGAGCAATTGCTTCAAGCAGAGTCTCTGAGAGCACATCTGAGCTCCCGAAAAGCATTGCAAACTCTTGCATCATGCAGAGGCAGGAGAAAGCAAAGCAGCTAGGAAGCGAGAAAATCCACTCTGGCAAGCTGCTGCCACGGGGATAGGGTGTCACTGGGAACAACAAAAGGTGGTTTTACGAAGGAAACGTGGTGCCACGACTTAATAGTCTTCCAGCAGAAGCAGGAATCCTAGCGCTGCTCTGATGGTGCTGCTCTTGCAGCAGGAGCGAGCCAGCCATTCAGGACTAGCCTGACAAATCTGGCTCCAGCTGCTCGACTTTATTAACGACAGAAGYCCTGGAGGGGTGGGATCCAGAGGCATCACAGCGATTTTTTTCCCCTTTCCTAAGCACAAAAGACAGAAGTGGAATGTAGCTGAGGAATGCTTCGCCCTTGGAAGGGATGTAATAAATCTCCTTGGATGTGATATTTGGTTTATTTTGTGGGAGTCATTCAAAAGGAAAATGCAGATTGTGGGGCTTAGTGCTCAGCCTATGCTGGCAAAGGATTCCCGACAAAGAATGTCCATTGGCAGGGAATTTCCTGACTTTGCAAGTGAGCAAACGCCTCTTTCTCAGTTACTCTAAAAGCTGTTTTGTTATTATATAAAGGTTCTGTAAAGCAGACAGTGATCAGTTCTACTCCAGATCCACCAGAAGAAGAACAAGTAATTATCAGCCTTATTTTCAGGTGGAAGGATTTGTGCCATGCTCAAGAAAGTGCTTTTTCTCCAGAACGGTCTCCAGGGCCACAGGGGGCTGCTGGGGAGGCTGCGGTATCCACTCGCTGGAAGCATTTAATACCGTCACGCTCTGCTCCTGGGTGACTCCACCTTGGAGAGGGGGGAATAGCTTCAGAGACCTCCTGAAGTCCCTGCCAGCCCTCTGGTGATTATTACTGTATGATTTTTATTAAATAGCAGGAGTTGCTGCCTTTGGGATAGGGGCTTAAAGAGGATTCTTYTGTGCCGATCACTGGACTTAGGGATGTGTTAGCACACAGAGGTCAGGGAAGAAGAAAATAGAAGGGAACTGTTGTGCAGATGGATTGGATTTGCTGCAGCAGTATGGCAAAGAAAAAGCCCAAAGGTGACTACAGACCCACCACAGAGCAAGATAACACGAAGCCCACTGTCGAGGAGGGCAGGGAGGAGGGAATGGATTTATCTTGGCTTCTCAGGTCTACCAGAGAACTCCTTGGGAAGGTCATGAGAGAGACCAGTTGAATGGCAGTAAGCCACCTGGGAATCCTAAACCAGGTCTAAAGGGAACCTGGAAGGGAAGAGGAATTTCCACCTGTTGCAAATTACATGTTTTCAGAGTCTCCTGTCTTGTCAGGGAACACAAATATCTTMTGTGCTGCACCCTATGTTTTCACATAGAGAGGAGGTGCCTATGTGAAGCAAGTGACCTTATCAAGAAATTAGCACTCTTGGGTTATTACTGGGGCTGGACTGAGCACTTTGCTGCTGTTATCATTGCTATTGATTTTACATTTATAGAGAGCTGCAAATTTACACAGTGCTTAATAAACACAACATTTCCTGGACTGCAATGAGTATAGGAGAACTGGGAGGCCTTTWAAAAAAACCACACAACACAATTAAAAAATAAACAACTACATGATATTTCTACGTTATTTTTTCCACTACAGTCATAGGCTGACAATAAGGGGAGCTGCTACCACACTCCCATATGGACACACAGACATCAAGACATTGCAAGGGCAAACAGAACTCACATCATCCTAGACAGAATAGCAATTTTATACTACTTATCCCACCGACAGCATCCAGAGTTTTGGACAGAAAGGTGTAAATTGCCTTGGGTAAGAGTAAACCAGCAGAAGACCTTGGGTTCTACTCCTGCTGTGCCACTTAAAATTTCACCCAAGTTTTCTAAAGATGCAGCATTTTCCTCCTGCAAGAGTGAGGCCATGAGTCTTGGATTGGGATATAATATGGGACATCACTGGACTGAGGTAGCTGGGAGCAGGAAAGTGATAACTGAATTAATTCCCTCAGGACACAGCACCATTATCACCACAAATATTTTGACTGTGAACAAATTATTTGTTCATAGCTTAAAAATTAAACCCTTTTGTCTTGTGGGTTTTAAAAGAATACATTTTTTCTAAAGGGACCTCTGAGAGCAGAAATAACATCCCCCGTCACCTCCACCATACATCCCAAAGTATTTGTGTGACTCTTCATGGCAGAGAGACTGGCAGAGAGACTCAAAAGAAGGAAAAGGAATAGCAAACAATCATGGGGACCGGGAAGTTGGAAGATGCAGGGGAAAAGTGGAAGTCATGTGTCCTTGACAAAAGAGAAAGGAGCACTTGACAAAAGGGAAAGGAGCACATGCTGAATCCAGAAAATCTCTGAGGAATTAAACAGGTAGCTTGAACAATTCCTGAGTGACAGCACTGTGTTAGGCTCCAGATCTGAGTCATCACATATTGGTGATCAAAAGGGACTAGAGACAGCAGTAAGTTTAAGCCCAGCGTTTGGGAAGCGCTCAGGTAAGTGACAACAAATGCCTGGAGGTGAATTTTGAGGGAACCCCCCCAAACCCAACAAAAAAGTCCTCCCAAAACAAAAAAGACTTTAAATGCAGAGATGACGTGTTACAGCAGAAACTCTGGCAGGAATACCTGTGAGATACTTCTGCCAAGAGTTTGGGTTGTTTGCTGCGAGTTCTGTCTTCAGTCCCTCCCAAGGAGTTAAATTTCTGCCACTCTTCACTCACTGCTTTTGCTGCAGACCTGGCTGTGAATCAGGCGCACTGCTCACGCAGTTTACCTTGGCAGGCTGTGAATGTCTACTGCGGGCTACAGGGTGTGGACAAGTGTGCCCAAGCCCTTTCTGCACAGCTTCTCCATATTCTCTAGAGGCGGGCATGGATGAATGGCCCAGCCTTGGAAAATATTATCATCTCCCAGAGAATGCTTGTTCTGAGCTGTACCCAAAGGAAGCCARGCAGCACTCAGGGGAAAATTTAATAAGCGGCTGGGTGAAAATCCCTGGGCTCCACACATGGTGGGAAGCAGAAACCTCCACTTCCGAGAGGTTCACTTGAGAACATTCCCTTACATCTTAGTCTTGACACTGGGCTTTCAGTCCAGTACATSCCTATGTGCCATACACATGCCACTTACCAGATTTTTGGAATGCTGGGCATGTGTGATTGTAGCATATTTATTTGTCTGCCTCTTCCAACAGGCTATCTCAAAATACTTGACCAGGTGTTAACAGCTTGACACTCCAAGGTCCCACAGCAGAATTCCCCCAAGTACGGCGTCTAGTGAGAAGGACCTACACATCCAAATGGAGCTCTGCAACCGCCTTTACAGGCATCTTCTGAACCTCTCATGCAGAGACCAAAGGCAGTCTGTCCAGTTCTACGATCCCACAATGAACTGCACGTTGTTCTAAATACAATTTTTTATCTGTATTCAACTRCCTATCTTAGCAAAACAATCATGAGGGCTAAGCCACAGTGGTTCTGCTGTGTACAACGTTACTGCAGAGGCCTTGCCATGCTCTCCACTGAACATTTCAACTTCACTTTTAACCCATCATTGCTCCATCTGTACATCTTGATACATCTGCCAGGCACAGATCATGTGATTACATTTGGAGTTTTAGATATCAAAGTCAGTATATGAGCATATACAAGTTATTTTCAGCTTGTCTGTGACATCCAATTCCACCCACCAGGCTTGCAGAGATATATAAATCATGGAGGTGTCTAAAATAACAGGCCCTGAGGAAACATCTGTCACCTCCAAAAGCTTGTGAGGGAGGAGGATGAAGCATTTAATTCCACAACTTACTGAATTTTCATTTAGCTCAAAGAAAGCAGAGAGCAGCAAGTCTTTCTGACACAGCCCAGATGCCCTGGCAGTAGGATATTCTCATTGCCTTCACACTGCTTTTGACCTGTGAGCGTAACACAGGCAATACTGAGATACTCAGCAATTTGGATGACATTTGTGCCACCTCACCCTTATGTTCAAAAGAAATGGATTGCTTCAATTCCCTTTCGTTTCTGTGGATTTTTTTCCCCCAAATTGACTGGTGGCTGGCCCTTTGCACCCGATCTCTTAATCAAAGGAAAAYATAACTTGCTGTGCTGGAATTTACTGATGGCTGTTCTGGTCCTGAAACTTGCCACCGCCTGCGCTGGTGAAGCATGTGGGCCAGARCCTTGCCTATGCTACAGATACCCCCCTTTCTAAGTGAAAAAGAGCTGTGAAGTTGTTTATTCGCTCTCTCACTCCTCCTTCTGAAATGATCTGATCTTCTTTCTTGGACCCCAAMCCCACTCACTCTTTGCTGCTCGTCCTAGTGGAGAAAACCGCAATGGAGCAGTGTAAGAAGATGAAAGGGATCTGTCCCCAGGCCGCGGGTGCCTCAGCGGCGCTGCCGCCATCAACCCCGCCCGCCTCACGCTCGCTGACGAGGCGCCGTGAGGGCAGCGCGGGCCCGGACCGCGGCGGCTCTGCCCCCTGGCGGCGGGCGGGCGGCACTGCCGTGT
>NW_026623234.1:3484817-3630817 GCF_030028575.1 Malurus melanocephalus
CGATGCCGGGCCCCGGTGAGGCGATGCCGAGCCCCGGTGAGGGGCTGCCGAGTCCCGGTGGGGCGATGCCGGGCCCCGGTGAGCCGATGCCGGGCCCCGGTGAGGCGATGCCGGGCCCCGCTGAGGCGATGCCGAGCCCCGTGAGGCGATGCCGGGCCCCGCTGAGGCGATGCCGGGCCCCGGTGAGCCGATGCCGGGCCCCGCTGAGGCGATGCCGGGCCCCGGTGGGGCGATGCCGGGTCCCGGTGGGGCGATGCCGAGCCCCGTGAGGCGATGCCGGGTCCCGGTGAGCCGATGCCGGGCCCCGGTGAGGCGATGCCGGGCCCCGCTGAGGCGATGCCGGGCCCCGCTGAGGCGATCCCCGGGAGCAGCGGCGCCGGGCGGGCCCGGGCAGCCCCGGAGAGCGGAGCCGCGTGCACCCGGTGCGGCCGCCAGAGGGCGCCATCGGCGCGGCCACGGCGGGCCAGGGCGGGTCCGCGTGCGCCGCCGTGCGCGCTCCCGCGGGCAGCGCGGGGCTCCGGGAAAGCCGCCGGGAAGAGCGCTGCTCCCGGTTCGAGCTTAGGATGAGCTTCGCGCGGCGGAGCTGCACAGCCCGCGTCAGGCCTGCCCAGCCCTTAGCCCGAGCTGTCCATTCCAGCGGAGAGGAGCTGCTTTCCCTCCATCCCTAAGCAAGGCCATGGGAGGGAAGTCCTCGAGTGGCTGCTCTGGCTTAGTGGCCACTTCTTCAGCTCCGGCTCAAAACATATTACTTTCACTAAGCCATCCAAGAGGGAAGCTTTCCTTGGGGGACGTAGGGCAGGGGCGATACTAAAGCTGCTTCTTGTAGGAGAGRTCACTCTGTAGGGGTTCCTGTAAATCTTTGCATCGCTGCATTGATAGATGACGCCAGCCTTGTCCGAATACCAAACCAGGTCCGAGATGTAAACATGGAGGAAGATGTTGAGGGAAGAGATAACTGAGGATGTAATTACCTGTCCAAGCTGACTGTTTCCCTACTGAATAAAGCTGACTGTAACTCAGAAGAGCAGTTTAAATAGTAGTGGTGGTTTTCACTGGCAGCTTGGCTACTAAGCAGAATGTTGTGAGCAGTGTGATATTTCATGCCAAGTGTAAACTTGCTGAGAGGCCAGGGAAAGACCTAACACTGAACCCCCAGTAGCCACAGCTATACTGGTGGGAGTTGCTAGCTGGCATCTGGCTCCAGTCTGTCTCAGCAAGGTGACCGTGCAGTGAGAAGTACTCCTGCTCACTGTGCGTCAGTATGTTGATGGTGTCGTGTCATCTGTTCTCTGCAGGAGCCTGGGTTTGCAGTGCAGAAGGATGGGATAAGTAAGGAATTAATTCTTTCCACTTTTACAGTCAGACTTATGTTCTGAATTGCATCAAACCACCCAGTATTTAAAACAAAATCCAAACAAAGCTAGAAAACTAAAGTTCAGAGTTAACCCAGGTTAGGTCCCCAGCCTTGTGAAAACTAGGATTTGTAAAGGATTCATAGCACTTGGCTGGAGGGAAATTCCCATATTCAAGWAGTGTTCAAAGTTGTATCAAATAGAGGATAATTAGAACATGGGAAGTTTCACAGACATTAATGTTCTTGGTGACAGCAGACTGAACTGGCAAATACACATTTGATAAAGTGATGTAAAYGGAGCGGATCACCTTGATCAGATGGAGAGAAGAAGAAGCTGCATAAGGGCATCCTTACAGATTCTTCACACGTGCAAAGCTGATTGCCAGTGCCATTGCTGTGTCAGTATCTTTAATGTTTTATCTTTGATGTTGGCTCAGCACACTCTAGGACCTGCGGTTTCTGCATAGAAGTAGCTCTTAAGGCTGTCTTAGATTGCCAGGCTGTCTCCAGGTCATTCAGAGGAAGGAACATCCATAGAAACAGAAGTGGAAATCCGTGGAAGATCTATAAAGTGATGCTAACTTATGAAAAATCTGCAAGAAATATGGCAGTGAAGCTGAACATGCTGAGTTTGTGTATTGCATTTGGTAGGAAACTACACAGAAAATTGTCTGTATATAAGGTGGGAAATATAAAGAATTATAAAAGGCATGTCAGGGCTGAGCTGTCTGCTCCAGAGAGAGCATGGGCAGAGCATTCCCAGCTACAAGGCACTGCAGAGACTGCAACAAAGTGCAGCAAGTGGAGCATCAGACACAGAAGACTTCAGTCTGTAGTCCAAATTATGGACATCAGAGTTGATGTCAGGCCAATATTAAAGATAGAAATAAGAGGCTGCTCAGGAGCAGCTTATCCTGGAACAGTTCACCAAAAATCCTGTCCCTTTCAACAGATATTCCACAGCCAGTTTCTCAGTCACAGTGCATGCTTATTTAAAGGGGGAAATATCTGGATAATTSATAAGTTCTACAGGAGATGGCAACTAAGTTCCAAAAATTATATACTGAACAAAGACATAGATTCTAGTGAGCTTTTGATGACTGCAGATTTTGATTTGGTTAAAAAGCAGACAGAACCAGAGTCTAAAGAAATGTATCCCTGGAAGGTTGTTAGGGATTTTTTTGGCCTACAACAGTGCCCAATTACTCTTTCTCATACAATAATCTACTTTAATAAGCAAATTCCCTCCAACAGCAGTCAGCCCTAATATTTCCCTCATCTTTTCCCATGCCCTTGGCCACATATTGCTTGCTGTGCTAAGTGCTAAATGGCTCTTAGAAAGTGCTAAGAGGGTGTTGTGAAAGGGCTAAGCTGAGTTTCACAAACAACTGCCTGTACATAGAAATAATCCTATTGGTAGGTGGTGCCAGGAGGCCCAGAAGCAGCCTGTCTGAAGACCCTTCTTTGACAAGACTGGAGAACTCAACTTCTCAGTTGCCTTCTTAAGATAATTTAAATGAGATCTTTTTACCTTGTGGAAGTGAASGTTTCTTTGACCCTAACTAAAATGAAACCACTGAATGCTTTGTCAGAAATATTTGACAAGATCTGTATGTTCCTGCTAACCAGGTCAAGTTCATCCTCTCTGCCTGTTCCACCAGAAACCACCTCAGGCATCAGTCTTGGCTCCTGGTAATTCTCAGAAGTGAAAAGCAGTTCCTGGAAGAGGATGGAAAGGAAAGTCCCGATGTCAACTTGCCTTCGGAAGCCCCAGACAAAGTCAGAAAGAATTCCAAAGTATCCATTCTGCAGAGAGGCACTGAGTTGCCAATGGCAGTTCAAACATTTCCCATTGTCTGGCCATTGGCAGAAAGAAAAATGAACTGATGTGTTTTATTTTCTCCAAGAAATGGAAGCATGTTGGGGYCACCAATAAGCATTACCCAGTGTATAAACTACGGTCCTCAAGTAGAGGRGCAGCTACACCATACAAGATGCCACCTCGCTGGCAAGAACATTTCAAGAAGGGGGACCAGATGGGTCTTTCAAGTGAAGCAGTTTCCYTGGTGAACCAGCTCACTCTGAAGCTGCAGCTTGTTTGTGTTTGGAATGCTGGAAGATGTGGGTATTGCCCTGTGCGCACATGAACTGAGATCATAAGACACCCCTTTGCACTGTTAGTCACTGTCACTTGGGGCATCTCTGTGACACTGGGCTGTCACACATGGATTTACTCCAGGGAATGCTGACATAGACTGGCTTCCAGCCCRAGTAAGCAAACACTATGTGACTAATCGGTAAAGTTACTTATTTTAACTCTAACCCAAAAGATTTGCAAAAATCAACCCCTTCTTTTATTTGTGATTATTTTGTTTCTGTTATGGGGTGGTACAGATACTATGAAATTCTGTATCAAATAGATGTAGTATCATGAACATTGAGGGCTGCTTGATAATTGTTTTAATATTGTAATTAAATTTTTGCAATTACTTCAGGTTAGATGCTTGCTTATACATTTAAATTAGTCCAACRAATTGGGTTTTTGTACTAACAACACATTTTGAAAGCACATGCTTCCCTTAAGAAGCATAGCATCTGTAACTGTTTTACTGAGCTATTTGGGTGTGGAAATGTGTTTATTATGAAAAATGCCACAGAGCCCTATGTAGTGTTTGCCATGCAAGCTATTTATAAGGCGAGCTATTTATAAGGAAAATCATTCATAAAGAAAGTTAGTTAGAGTTATTTATAAGGAAAAGCTAGGCTCATCTCATTTTACAGTTGGAGATGTTGTGGCACAGGGACAGGCGAAAAATTTCCCCAGTGTCACGCAGCAAGGTCAATCAGTTCAACTCCCCCTACCTGCCCATCCATCCCTCTGCTTGCTCAGCCATGGTGCTCTTTGTTCCTCTCTGCCCCACTCCACAGCAATAGGGTAGTTCAGCTTTTTCACATCTTTCCAGCTATGGTGTACTGCAGTGACATAGCTTCCTAAGTAATCATGGATCTCCATGAAYCTTCTCAACTTCCCAACTTTTATGAGAACCCTATGTTTCATGATTGATTTTCAAGACCAATGTACAGCTGCTATTCCCATCTCATCCAAAAGAAAGGAGATATTAATCACTAGATTTTGCCAGTGGAGATGGGCAAACCCATATTTGTCACTCACCATTAGCTAGGCTTTTCTTCTCCTGGTTGAGAAACAGGGTGAAAAACTCTGGGTTTCAGAATTTTTCTGCTTTTTTTGCTTGTATTGTTTTCTCAATGGAATTCAAAGCTCTGGTTTTTGAAGAAAGTGCAGTCAGCTCTAGGGAAAACTGAAAACATGGGGGAAAATATTGTTACTTTTTTCCTATTTGAATCGAAGCAGAGACTAGGAGCTACTGAAAGGAAAAATGTATACATGGTTATAAGCAGGGACTGCTTGCACTGACAAGGACTTAAACACTTTGTATTGCCTCTCAGAAGCTTCCCTGGATCTCCTCACGAGGACGTTTAGAAACGGCTCAATAGGAAAGGCCAAGGACATAATTCATGGCCTTTTACTGYCAGCTGCCACAGGGTTTTTCCATAACTTGGTAAGTTAGAGGAATTTGCTCTGCTTTCACTGTCAAATTAAATGTTGGTATCTGAGGGGTTTATAGCAAAATAAGCAATTTTGTCTTAATTTCTGGTGTGGCACATCTCAGCCGTGGCCACCCTGAGCGGGTGCCTTGAGCTTGTTTCCATCTGTATCCTACATTCACCTCCCACTGATCACACCYACAGCATCCCTGGATGAAGCTGGTCACAGCATGGTGAAAGACACTGCACGGCCACCTCTGCAGGTCTGTGACTCCATGCCCTTATGCCCAAATGGCAGGGGTTTTCAGATCTTCCTAGGGTCTCTGTTTTGAAGCAGACCCCTCTTTCTGTCCCACTCCCAGCAGTCACTGAGAAGCCAATGATTACTGTATCATTCTGTAGCCCTGCCCCTCTTAAACCTCCTTAATCTTCCAAAGCCTCTTCTCAGGTTTGCTGCTGGGCTGTGAAACCCTCCATTTGYGTCTGTCATTCCCCAGGCCAGGAAGAGCAAACTGGTCATCTGCTGCATTGTGCACCCAGCACCCCGCATTAGCTCAGCCTTTTTTTGGAACAGCGTCGTACTGTTGACTCCTGCTCAGTTCATGGCTGACACCCCGAGCTGCTTTTCTCTAGTACTGMCGCCTGGCCACTTATTCCCCATTTTCTCTTTGTGCTTTTGATTTCTTCCTCTTAAGTGTAGCACTTTGCACTTTTCTTTACTGAGTCGTTGATTTTCTCCAATTTAGCAACATCATTTTGAATTCTCAGTCCATCCGCCAAACTGTTTGCATCCTCTCCCAGCTAGATGATGTCTGCAGATTTTATGAGTACTCTTTATTCCCTCGTCACAGGTTGTTAATGAAAATACTGCATAAAATGGATTCCACACAGATGTTGGAAGGATCCCATTTGAAAATTCCTCTAAGTCTGACAGAGAACAATAGATAACTGGGTTTTAAAGCTGTTTTTTTAACCACTCATGCCCCTACTTCATGAGAATTTCATCTAAATGGTATTTTCTTTGTTTGCTTAGGAGAATGTCGTGTGGAATGGTGCTCAAACCTTGTAAGAATCATGATGAATGACAACTGTTACTTCCTTCTTACCTGCAAAGAAAGGTTTGTGGGGCCCACACTGACCTAAGCTGAGAAACATATTTTTCTACAGGCTTGAACTGCTTTATCAGTTTCCAATCTTCAGTTCAATTGCTGCAATTTTGTATGTAGCCACAGCCTAAGTAATTGTCTCCAGTATCTCCGTGATTAAAGCTCATTCAAAATTCCAGCAAGCTTCAATAAAACATTTTCCTCCCTTGCTATGACAATATATAGTCAAAGATCAGGAATTTTTTTTATAATTCCATATTCAGTGAGGGAGAATTTGGCACTAATACACACATAGCAGCACAAAACGCCTTTGCAAAACCACAGAGATGTAGGTAGATTCTTGAAGACATTTCCTACTTCATAAAATTCACATTCAAGAAAGCATGCTGATATGTGCTAATAGCTGTGTATCCCCTCAGTCTAATGATTTTAATTTATGTACTGTTCTGTACTACTATGAAGTTCCTGATGCAATCAGTATCATTGCAAGAAAGTAAAGCTGTTCTTGCAGATGACTTACAAATACTCATTAGCCATCAGATGTTACATGAGACAAGCTATATCTTCAGTATATTATGCACTTTTTTTGTGCTGTTTATTGGTCACCTCTGTGTTTAATAGCATCCATCACTCCAGTACCTAAGTAACTTGATCCCACATACACTTGTGTTAAATAGTGTCCCACCTCTCAGAGACCAGAGACCTTTTTTTTTTTATTTTTTAGTACTTTATCTGAAGGAATGAATGGTTATGATTCTGTAATATTGGAAGTGACTAATCCGGTGTTGTAAATGGGATAAAGGGAAATGGCATGTATTTTGAGAACAAACAGTAATCATTGACACAGTAATTTGCATCCCTGGATGTTCTAATACTGACTAAGAATCACTTCCCCTTGTTTGCATAAGGAGGAGGAGGCAGAGAAATCCAGTGATTTGGCTTGTGCACCACCAGCAAGCCACTAGAAAAGAAAAGATCTGAACATAGATCACTTTTCTTGCACTTTGTTTTCCTCTTTTCTGCTAYATGTTTGAAATACAGCATTACAACAGGTGTGACCCCTTCCAGCATTAAAATGGATGTAAGGACTTCCCTAGTTCATGCCAGAAATAGTCAGTAAGAGTTGGTCAAGAGTGTGCTGGATTTGAGAGACAAGGGTGCCTTCAGAAGGGTTGGTTCAGATGGGTGCCTTGGAATTCCTGACAATTTACATATATTAAGTGCCAGCAGCCTCAATCTGTGCTGTCTTGCTGATGGAGCTAACAGATTTTTGCTGCCAAAGGAAACTTTCTGCTCTTCAGAAACTGATTGCAAAGGACCAAAGTATATTCAGTGGCCCTTCTGCTTCACAACCAACTTAAATGGATTTAAAGGGAGGGTACTTRCTATGAGTGGATCCTAAGGGTGTATTTGTACAGTGAGCAGCTGTGCACAGACATTTCTAGAAAGGCAGCCCCCTGGAAGTCAGAACCACTGCATCAGAGGGATGGAGCATTCACAAGCTGAAAAGCAAATATGTTTGATGTCCTAATTTTTAGAGGAAAATTAAGCACCTGAGGTACAATTTACTTTGTGCTAAATAAAGGGAGAGCAAAATACCATCAGWAGGACTGGTGATAGCATTCTAAATTGTCTTTGAATTTCACACTGGCTGCATACCACAGGACAAGGGTAAATAGCAGTTAATACAACCTTTACTTAGCTTCTCCTGACAAATATAAAGGGTGAGGCCGTCTCACACTGACATATGGACAGATATAGGCAAGAAGTACCAAGAGAAGGTAATCACTCTTTTTCATAGCGATTTATTTTCATGGTTAAGGGTCCAAAGAGAAGAGCAAAATTAGTAGAATTTACCTACTTCACAGTCAAAGAAYACGATAATCTTTAACAAGGGTTTGTCTAGCACTTCTCTTCAGTTAACACAGCTAAACATGAGGATTAGACTTTACTGAATCCATGAGGTAAGAGTTATTAGGAACTGTGTAGGGTTCAGTTACAAGAAGGAAAGGGCAGAWGAAGAGAATATCTAGCTACTTGATACATCTCAGGTGGAAGAGAGGGACCGGAGCTGGTGAGGGCCAGGCTCTCCTGCCAGTGTGGCTATCCTGGACCTGTGGGCAAGCATCTTCACAGAATGAAGGCTGGAAGGGACCACTGGAGGTGATCTAGTCCAACTTCCCTGCTCAAGCAGGGTATCTGAGAGCACTTTACTCAGAATGGTRTAAATGACCATGGCTTTTGAGAATYGCCGGGAAAGRAGACTCCACAACCTCTCTGGAGAACCTGTTCCAATGCTTGGTCACCCAATGGTAAAGTTGTCTCTCATGCTCAGGTGGAAATTCTGGTGTTTCAGCTTTGCCCATTGCCTCTTGTTCTATCACTTGGCACCACCATGAAGAGCCTGGCTCCATCCTCTTAAYGCCCTCCCTTCAGACACTGATAGATGTTGATGAGGTCCCCTCTTAGTCATCTCTTCTTGAAACTGAACAGGCCCAACTCTCTYAGYTTTCCCTTGTAAGAGAGATGATCCCTTAATCATCTTTGTTGCCCTCCACTGGACATGCTCCAGAAGTTCCATGTCTCACTTGTACTGAAGAGCCCAGCGCTGGACCTGATGCTCCAGGTGAGGCTTCATCAGGCCTGGATAGAGTAGGATCACCTCTCCTGACCTGCTGGCAGTGTTCTTCCTGATGTTCCCCCAGATATCATTGGCCTTCTGGGTCACAAAGGCATTGCTGGCTCACAGACAGATTGTTATTCACTAGAACTCACAGTTCCTTCTCCACAGAGCAGAGTTCCAGCAGGTCAKACCATGTCATTTTTCCAGCAGGTCATCTTCATATGTTTCAGGTTTGGTGGAAAAGAACTCCAGAAAACCTCAATCAGTTATTAACCCCCAGCCTGACACCCACCTGACAGCTTTGCAGGTGTGCTGCACCCTGCTCCTGCTCTTTGCCTTTGCCTTACAGCAAAAGTGCTGCCAGAGGTTGCGAGRTCTCTTGTGTGCAAATAAACCAGCTGTGCTGCTTGGCACCCTGGCTGCGTGATTGGCACCCTTTGGGCACCACTGCAGTAAAGATGGAAGAATATTTGTTTACATTTGAGTAGGAGATCAAAAACTTGCTATTTCTGACTCATTGCCACTGCACTAGACAATTAGGAACAGCCTTATCTTTTCTACTGCGATTCCCAGTTGTTTTATTTTGGTTTTTTTCTCTCCCCCTACCATGTCTGAGAGTTTTTGTGCCTCTTAATTATCCTCTCTGGTTTTGCCTCCCTGATCTCATTTCCTTTCTTTTACTTTCTTCCTACATACTTCTCTTCTTCAGCTTTCTCTGTGGCTTGTTCTCCTTGATTTCTTATTGTAAGTCCTTCTTTTCAGGCATATCACCCACACAGGCTATACCAAACTGCTCTTCCCACAAATAGAGTGTAAGTTGRAGACTGCTGGGCTGGAGAGGGGCAYTCACTTTGCCAGGAAGACAAATCTGGGAGCCAGGGAAGTTGCAAAACAGCAAGGAAGAGGACGGAGGAAGAGGAAGGCAGGAAGGGATACTCACCAGCATACAGGCAACAAAAAGGAGAGGGAAGAAAAATGTCAAGAAAGAATGGGAAGAAAGAGATGGGAAGCTAGGGAAGTCTGATTGGAAAAGACCTTTATAACATCATGAAGTCCAACCATCAACCTAGAACCACAGCCATGTTCTCCATTAAACCATATCTCAAGTATTAGATCCACATATTTTTAGAACACTTCCAGAGATGGTGACTGCACCACTTACCTGGGCAGTCTGTGCCAATGCTTTACAACTCCCYGTGAATATTTTTTGTCTTGTATCCAATCTAAACCTTCCTTAGTGCAACTTGAGGCACTTTTCTCTTGCCCTATCACTTGTTACGTGGGAGAAAAGGCCAACCCCCACCTCACTATAACCTCRTTTCAGGTAGTTGAAGTGAGTGATAAAGTTACCCCTGGACCTTCTTTTCTCCAGGCTAAACAACCCCATCTCCCCCAGCATCATCAGTTCCTCATCAACTTGTACTCCAGCCCCTTCACCAGCTCTGTTGCCCTTCTCTGCGCTTGTTCCAGTGCCACAATGCCTTTCTTGTAGTGAGGGGCCCAGAACTGAACACAGTATCAGACCTCAGAGGAAGAAGCCTGTCAGGAATGACAATGCCTCACACATTTTCTGAGCCTCACTGTAGATTGCAAGCCCTCACYTTTCTCTCCAGCACAGGGACTAATGCACACCAACCACTCTCTTGGCTTTGGCCACAGCTTGCCATACCCAAGAATGCTGCTCAGCCCTGTGTTTACCACCCCTTGGCTAAGCCCCACCACTAGGCCTGGGTGTAGACACAGAAAGCCCATATAAATTTGGCCTTGAATTTTYTCCTACACTCCACCCACCAACTACAAAGAGGTTGCCAGAAGTACTGTTTGGACCAGRGGTTTCACAGGGGATGAAGGCGTAATGAATCTTCTCAAATTAAGAAGGCAGAGACACASGAGAGATGGTGCTCAGCACCGTATGTGTCTTCCAGCTCAGAGGTACCCTCTGAGAGGGTAACTCTCAGCTCCAGATACCCAGAGACCCCCAAGCTCTGCCTGTCTGATACCCACCATACCCAAGTATCCTGGCAGCACCATGGAGGTGCCCTTGGGCAACCTCTCCCTCACAAACTGAACTTCTTTGGTCCCCTCTATATCATACAGTACTGCATTCAAAAACCTGATGTTCCTTAACATCAGTTAAGCTAACTCCTCATCCAGATGGTTTTATCCTTAACATCAGTACTGGCATAGTGAAACCAGTGGACTCAGATCTGGAGATGTCCCTGAATGCTGAGTGCTCCCAGTATGCCACTCACAGAATAAATGGACTGCAGTGAATCTRAGGCATCCTGTCAATGCCAAATGGAGATGTCCCTCATCACCCCAAATGGAGGTTTAAGGGACACTTCTGGCAGTCTGAGGTGTCTTTCTTGAAGCATCATCCATCCAACTCAGCTGACCCTAAAAGGAGCATCTCAGTCCCCTTGTAATTGAGATGATCTGTTCCCACCTTAAAATGCTACAGTATCTCAGCCTTCAAATTACCCTGGACCACTCCTGATGCAGGTGTACCTCCCAGGCACCACCCTACTCCAGCCCACTCTGCTGAGTTATCCCAGATCCTCATWAGTTAAACTATCACAGGGACCTTCCTCACCCACATCTCCGGGGGTCTCTCTCAAAGTGATTGAACTAGTGATGGTCCCATCTAAAATCCACAGAAAGGAGCTTCCTGCATGCACTAAACTGTGGCAGTGTGGAAAGAAGCTTTGGCAATGTGGAAAGTTGGCACGACATGGACGTGTGGATGACTCCTTACTTCTGCATTCCATTTCTTTTCACAGGTCTTATCTTTCAAGATAAGGCCCATATCTGAATAATCCTAACGCTGCATACTGTGTGCTGAGCACAGGCATATCCCCCCTGCAGATGTTAATCCCAGGGTTAGGGGTGGGAGTAGCAGAAGGACACGTGCATGTGTTCTCTCTGCATGCAGATTCAGACTGAGCTAAGGGTTGGAGTTGGTTAATGCTGATGCTGTATATTACATTTCCAGGGGTGGAAATAGTCTTTGCCTTAATTGTGCCAAGAAATGTGCACAGTGCCAAAATACCATGATTCTCATGTGAATCCCATGTCAATGCTGCTGTACTGTGGCAAACATTGTACATCTGGGACAATCCTACCTTGTRGTGGAAAATCCCCCCACTTCCCACCATGAGCCCCTGTGCCTGTGTAATTTCAAAGCACATGTACTGGGCAGCTGTATCTTAAGCCAGAGGGTGCAAAATGACACTACTGTTTATCTGTCTAAAGATACCATTTTAGAATCACCACTGAAACAAAGAAGAAGCCTCTAAATTTTTCAGTTCCATAGCAGAGGAGCAGGACAGACTAGCCTCAGAGGCAGATTCCTCACCAAGCTGTTAGCTCCATCGACCAAAAGTGAGGGACACAGCAAGCCTCCAAACTAACAAGCCAAAAATCAGAAAAAATCTCTGCTGCTTCTGCAGCTGCCTGATGGTGAAAAGAAGCCATATCGATGACAGAAGGAGATAATCCACTGACAGCCGGTTATGCTAGTRAAGATAAATAAACACAAGCTATTTGATCCCTTCAAAGGATTCCAATGTAGAAGAGGACAAACTTCCTATCCCTTAGCATTCTACAAATAGCTGAAAAACATTTTTTTTTCTGGGGAATAATTAATTTCTTTCAGTTCTGGGTGAAAGTAGAATTGTTGAGCAGTGTGGTGGTCTCTGGAAATGTTTTTATGTATTTTGACATTTTTCTTTAATATTTCTCTAAATCTGTAGAGGAGCCTTTTCTTCTCCAGGAGGGCAAGTAGAATTTGAGGTCCCTCATTTTATCCATCAGGGTTAATATCCAGTCTTCTCATTCCTGCCAGGAGGCATTCCTGAAAGAATTTCAAACTTTTGAGTGAATTCCCCAGAAGTATATGCTGATATAATTACTCCCTCTYGCTGTAAGTTCAGTTTTGCTCATACTGAAGCTCTAGAAAGCAGAAAGTATCCCATGCAAGCAAGGGAAGACATGGTTTATGTGAAACTAGGGAGTTAAAAATATATTTTGCCAAGTCTCAATATTATATTTAGTAGTGCTGTCGTTGCCATGGTCTAAGGATAAAGAAGGGCAAGTTGTGAAGGTAATATATATGTTATGAAATCAACCAGTATTGCTGAAAAACACAAACAASCTTCTAGGCACACAAGGCTTTCCTTAGGTCCAAATTGGAAGCTTCAAATTTCATGCAGATATTTGTAAATAGAATTTCATTGTTGTGTAACAGGCATTGCTTCTCCTCTGAAATGCTGTGCATAGGACATTTCACCTCAGGAATGATGGATCTGCTGCTCTTCTAAGCTTATATGGTTCAGGGAGAAGGGTTTGGAAAGGGGGGTGACTTTTTAGTGCCTACCAATAACATCTGAGGTGGAARCAAACCAGCCCCTGCAGCTCCCAGTGGCCATCCTTTTTCTCAGAAACAGTGGCATTTCATACACATTCACCGAGCCATTTACAGATGTGCTCATGCCTGGAAACAAACTCTCAAGACCGATACTTTCTCAACTCTTCGCTCTCCTTTCTCTTCCTCCTCCTCTTCCTCCTCTGTGTAGCAGTGGCCCCTAGTGGAAGCTGCTGTKTGGGTTGACCCTGGTCTCCACCTCTCCAAGGAAGAGGCTAGCTGGGATGGAAGTGTGCTGATGGATGGCTGCAAACCCACTGCAGGGCCCAGCAGAGCCACACCAGGAACCAGCACAACTGGGTAGTCCCCAGGCTGGTTCCTGCCTAGCACCAGATGCCTGGAAACGGTACTTTAAGTGGTGGAGATCAAGGATCAAGCAGTTTTGGTTTAGTAGGGATGTGCAGTCCATTTCGTCCACAGCTTTCAAACAGCCCCCTTATGTGATTCCTCTCAGAACAGTGTTTTTATTAAAGGATAAACTGCCTCTCATTCCAAAAACTGTGATATGAATGACAATGTAAGGCCTGTTTTTATTCTCAGAAGAAAAATCCCCAACCCGCAGTACAAGAAGTTTCACTTTATTCAAGTGAAGAGCAAAGTCTATATACCATTGGCACTCATGAACAGAGAAGCCTCTTGCACTGTTTTTTTTCTCCTTCCCTGAAATATTACTGTTTCCTTTATTCCTGAACTCATAAAAGTGACAACAGTGAAAGAGACAAAAGGTGCATCATCTCCTGATAATATCCCAACTCAGATGTTTAAGGAGGACTGTAAGAAATGGGATGTATCCMGAAGGATCTTCCCCTGTGAGCCTCTGGCAATCAGGGGTAGAAGTGTTTGCTGAGTCAGATGTTGCATCCTTCAGTAGATTTCTTTCATGCTTTTCTGAACACATTTATACTATCAGGATCCATGAAATCTTGCACCAATGAGTTCCAAATGAGATTATGCATTGAGCAAAAGAGTATTGTTTTTCATTTGTTTTAAACATTGTCTAATAATTTTGCTCAGTGCCACTTACTCTTGCAACTTGATGGTGAACAATCGCTCGCTATTTTACTTGTCTATGCTGCTCTTCCTTTAGCAGGCCTCTTATGTTCCCTCTCAGTTTTTTCCTATTTCATCTGAAAAGTCCTAGTCCGCATGTTGTTTTTTTTTCCTCAAGGTGAAATTTATTCCCTATCCCTCCTGTTGCCTTTCTAATTCCAACATATCTTTTTTGAAACAACATCCTTCAGCTTGCTCTGAAGGGGTGGACACGTAATGGCTTCATAAATAGACAAAATACAAACTTCCATTGAAATTTATAGACTTTGGATAACTTCCAACTCCTTGTTTAACTACCTGGCTGATGGCAAGCACTGAGTGAATGATTGCAGGAGCCCAACTGATATTACCAGTGAGACTAAGGTGACCTGGAAATTTGCAACGTTTTAAAACTATCATAGGCTTTTATTCAAATTCAATATGGTGTTTCCAAGTCCACTGTGAGGCAAACTAATTAAATTAWGTCATGTCATGATTGTCATGACCTGAAAATCATAGTATAATCATATGGAGAAGATTATTCTGGGAGTCATAGAAAAACATCTGAAAGACAACAGGGTTATCATCCAAAGCCAGCACAGGTTCATGAGGGGAAAGTTCTTCTTGTCAAACTTACCTTCCTTTTATAACAAAATAACCCACCTGGTTGATCAAGGGAAGGCGGTTGAAGTAATCTTTTATAGATTTCAGTAAAGTTTTTGATACTGTCTTTCACAGCATCCTCCTGAACAAAGTGTCCAGTGTACAGCTGTATAAACACATCGTGTGATGGTGAACAAATGGCTCACAGGTCAGGCACGAAGTGTGATAGTGAATAYGGTGACATCAGACTGGTGACTTGTCACTACTGGTGTTCCACAGGGTTCCATCTTGGGGCCAACACTCATCAATATTTTCATTAACAAACTGGATGCAAGAGGCATACTAAATAACTTTGCCAGTGATATTAAAAACTGGGAGGAGCTGTTGACTCCCTCAAAGGCRGGGAGGCCTGCAGAGAGATCTTGACAAATCAGAGGGCTGAGCATTCACCCACCTTGTGAAGTCTAACAAGGGCAAGTGCCAAATTCTGTGCCTGGGATGGGGCAACCCTGGATGTGGGTATAAATTGGGGAATGAGATGTGGAAAAGCAGTGCCACAGAAAAGGGATATGGAGGTACTGGTTGATGGAAAGTGAATTATGAGCCAGCAGTGCCCTGGCAGCCAGGAGGGGCAAGAGTGTCCTGGGGTCCTCAGGCACAGCATCACAGCTGGGCAGGGGAGGGGATTGTCCTGCTCTGCTCTGACCTGGGGTGGCCTCACCTGCAGTCCTGGGTGCAGCTTTGGGTGCCACAATATAAGAAAGACATTAAAGTATTAGAGAGCACACAAAGGATGCCWATGAAGATGGTGAAGTGCCTGGAGTGGAAGCCGTATGAGGAGCGGCCGAGGTGGCTTGATCTGTTCATCCTGTAGGAGACTGAGGGGAGACCTCATTGCAGTCTGCAGCTTCCTCAAGAGGAGAAGAGGAGGGGCAGACACTCATCTCTTCTCTSTGGTGACCAGTGACAGGAGCYAAGGGAATAGCCTGAAGTTRTGTCAGGGRAGGTTTAGGTTGCATGTTAGAAAAAGGTTTTTCACCCGGAGGGTGGTTGGGCACTGGAACAGGCTCCCCAGGGAAAAGGTCAAAGCACCAAGCCTGACAGAGTTCAAGAAGTGTTTGGACAACGTCCTCAGGCACATGGTATGATTACTAGGCTTTTCTGTGCAGAGCCAGGAATTCTCAATGATCCTTGTGGGCCCCTTCCAACTCAGTATATTCTATGATTTCCACTTGATAGCCTAATAGAGTTTTGAAAGAAACAGTCTTTTCATTCTGCTCCTCCTCGTGAGGAAAAAAAAAACAAAACCAAAAACATTTAGCTTATATGTACTCTTCATATAAGGATACAATGCCAATGAGATTTGTGCATTTATTGACATTATCTAARTGTCTTTTAGCTGAAAAGCACGATGTTGCTGTATCTTACTGTTATTAATCAATTTTGAACACAAAGAACACACAAACAGGTTTAATTGCCCAATTCCCTATGTCTTGAGTGATATATTTTGCAACTTGCCTATCACTCAAACAACAGAAGACTTGAGTGGAAGATATTAAAATCAATTATAAATAAAATATCTGTGAGGACCTCTCTCTACAAACATGTGTCTCTGAATTTCTGATGTGGTAGCTGTATTGTAAGACATGACTAAATAAAAAGGGCATYGTCTCGCTGTGCAGATGCCTCCCCTGTCCATCAGGTTTATTGACTTTTTTTGATCTTTGCTTTGCCCCTTCTCACTCCATTCAAAACCCAGCCACATTAAACTCTGGATTATCCCAGAAAGCAGCAAGGTGAGATAAAACAGCCAAAGCAGAAACTCAGAAATAATAGCCAGGGAAGCCAAGGAAGCTGGGAGAAGAAGGTGTCATTCCATTGGGAAGGACTGGTGACTCCAGAGGCTGTGATGGCAGGGGTTGCTGCAGCTCCTTAGAAGATGCAATGCTGCATGGCATGGTGCTGTGTGAGCAAGCCCCTGCTAATTCAGCATCAGTCATCTCAGGGGTATCTTTACCCATGATACACTTAATCCCAGATAATCTAGAGGTGACTAACACTATTTATTGTTAGGCCATGAAAACTCACTCTSAATACCTGCACTAGCACTGACCTTTCTGTCCACTGAGTCACTGTTAACTCTCATTCTTGAATGCAAAGCCAGGCACAGCTCGGCTCCTAGATTCCCCTTYCCCATCCCTCTGTAACACTTGTTTCACAGTTTCTCTTCCCTCCCTGTCCCTGTGCCTATGGTGCCTATGCTGGGCTACTTTTCAGCACAGTAAAGTAAAGGCAAGCTCTAATAAATAYACAAGATTCCAGTAGGTTAATACTTCTCAAAGCTTACTACTTTTTAATCSGTTTCAAACACTGATACTCTTGCTAAATTACTCTATAGGACAAGGTACTGCTCAGCAGGTAGTCCCAAACTGGTGACTCAAATAAATGTCTGATTAAATACTTAGAGAACTGAGTTGCTTTTTAGATGTTCTGTTCACTCAAACCCCAGGTTGTTTAYGTATCTAGTGATATTGAAGTGTTTAGGGGACCAATTTATGAAAATATTTTGAAAACCACAATCAATATTTATATTTGAAGTACTTAACATCCTGGAAGTATCATCATCATAATTTTCCTTAGGTCCCCTGATTCCCTGCCTCTCCCCTTAGTGACATTTTACACCATATGTTCCTTGGACTTTGCTGCAGGTTTTGCTTTATCATGTCTCTCCTCAAGGTGCCAAAATGACCCCTGACACCTAAGAGGACTAAAAAGACATGATGTCCCTTCTACTGGTGTTTTATTGTTTACAGAAATGGGCTTTTAATTTATTTTTTATGCTGTTTGTCACAATGTCTGATTTCTGTGCATGTGGGAGGCTTTTGAGATGTCTGTATGCCTGCATCACAACCTGGTAGCTGCTGTCTTGGTCTGTGGTTCATGCCCTTGGTTTACCACTCTGCATTTCTGTTGGCTTATCTGTTGGCTTTAGTTTAGTGACATACCAAAATGCTCCATTACAAAAGTTGTCATTTCCTTTCAGCATACTCTGGGGTTTCATTTCCATGCCCAATTTTCCAATTCTAGATTTTTCCCCTCCAAGTTACTCAAAAATACAAGTGGGGGAATTCTTCTGAAAGTATCTGGAAAAGGGCAGGCATTTTGATGGAGAACAGATACCACTAATCACTACTGGTCCAACAATCTCCAGTTGAAAAATTTAGTAGGGTGACCAACCTTACAAAAAATCAGACTGAATTAGGGGGCATTATGTTGTTTAACAAAAAGGACAATGAGACAAAAAGAGTTTCTTTTATCTGATAATGGAACTGCAATTGCTCCTAGGATACTTCATACTGCTGGCTTAAAAACAAGGATCCTTTCCCTGAACCATTTGCATCTTGGCACACAATCTCTAGCTCATTGTGATTCTAAACAGTGTACAGGATCCGAAACCATGCTTAGTCAGCCTGGCCAGCCACCTGAGAGCCATGAGCAATGTCCCCTTTATGACTGCTCACTTCTACTTAAAGAGAAAAGAAAAAGCAAAGGCAAGGAAACCCAYTCCTCTTGACTCCCAGAGATAGTATCACTGCTCAGATCTTCCTTCAGTCTGGAAGCAGCGACATCACCCACCTCTCTGAAAGCAGATGCACTTTCAGAAGAAGAAAGTAATGGCTWGTGAAGGGTAAAATGCTCTCTGGCCTCTCCTAATTGAAGATCTGATAGAGAAGTATTGGTTGAAATAGAGTTTTGCTGAAGGTCAGATTAAATAAGGAGCTGACGACCTTCCTGACTTTGCATACCAAAACCTTAGCAAGACTGAAAGCCTAAGAGGGAAGCCAAGGAAGAAGAGCTCTGGGAGCTGCTGGCAGGTAAGAGACAGTGGTGTGTGCTCACAGGTCCCTCACACTCTCTGGTGCAACAGGCCAGGCTACCCCCTCTGAGCTATAATCTTCTACTTTCTGTATGAAATAACCAATATCTCTGGTGAGCAAAGGAGTAAGTGATCAGGGGAAGAGACRGCAGGATGGAGTTATCCTTTCAAGGCTAGCAATGGAAGAGCTTGCATCTCCAGTGGAATCCCACTACAGACACAATGATGTGCTGTTCTGACAGGCCTTCCCTGGCTCAGCTGCTGACGGCAGCCTGGAGAACATGAATTTTGCAAAAGCAAMAGGGCAGCCTGAATGTTGAATTACTTTTCCTGGAATATAGACCCTGCGCAATGCACTCCTATGACTGTTTTTAGCTCACTCTAGCTGCCTCCCAGGCGGAGCAATCAGGAGGGTGAGATTTGTGGCTGCACCACTCCTAGCTGGACCAACTGACAGCTGACATGTAAGAAAGTCATTTTGGGATGAGACAGGGTAAGCAGGGATCTTCTTCATTGGCTGCTATAAGCAGAAACTCCTTTGTAAGGCAATAATCCATAGTCAAAGTCAGAGGTGGTAGTGTTAAACAACAGTTTCCACCTAGGCTCATGCCCTTAATAGCGAGTGCTTCAAGCACATCATTATTTTCAGGCTCTGGCCCTAACTGGTGGTCTAAACAATCTGGKTAATTTTCCTCATCACATGGAAGTAAGTGATGTCCTATCCTTCCCTGACCTAGGAGGGGGAAGGTATTTGCTTGTAGAAGGAGCTCTTTGCCTGGATCCTGTTGAAGAGATAATCCTGTGTTCAAACACCAGTGAGAAAGACAGATTCCCAACTTTTTTCTTAGGCTGGGATATGTCTTGCCTGAAATTGTCTTATGGCTTTCATTTTTAAGCACATCTTCACAGGCTGTCTCCCCTTTCATTTGTAGCCATCTAGCAATCCCGCCAAAAGCATAGTGAAAAACATTAATAGGCAAGTAACTAACTCTTGGTTTAGTTTTTAAGGTACTTTTGTTGCTGAAAACCAGGGAAACAGAAAGTGCTGTGTGGCTACTCCACTGCCAACCTGTGACAATCTATGCACTAGTCTGTGAATTGTCAGTATACTTGCTGCTACTTCCTTTTAACACGAGTTGCTAGAARACTGTTTCTGCATATTAACGAATATCCTCTCAGATTTTGTTCTAGGTATTCTCAACAAACAACACTGCAAGATGGGCTGGCTACAGCAAAGCTAGCATGTTATGATGTAACTTGTTATTTTGAGCACTTGGTACAATAATGGTTAGCAATGACTACTATTCTTGAGGTGCCCCTGCATTAATACTTTACATGGACTGTACTTCTTTCTCTAAAATTCTCCCAAACTGGTGAAATAACTTGCAATGAGAAATACAATCTAGAAGCTGCTTACAATTTGTCACCAAATCCTGTTAATTTTTGTGAGTTTTCCACTAACTTTGACAAGGCTTTGGATTTAGCTTGTACTTCTAAGTGCTCTTAGGAAAAAAAACTAGGCAAAGGGCACTGGATGAACATCGAGAGTGATGTGATCAAGCAGGAAGTGGAAAACGTAGACAAACTGAACTATGACTTTTGATGAACAGCATAAATCATATTCAGAGGCAGAGGTGTGTGGGTCAACTTTGTGCATAAAGACTCAACAAGCAAAGGAAGGATTTCTTTCCTAAGCTTCTAGCAAGATTTCCTTTCATTGAAGAGAAATCATGGCAGATATTTCCATACAGAGCAATGTACAAAATCAGTTAGTTTATTCAGATATTTAGCTGTGTATCTGATGATACCACTGCTTTCCATTTTGTACATGAAACCACTTCTCATGCTACTAGAAGGTGAACACTTCATATACACATATGGGGGCCCTTTTTGCTGACATGGAAGTGAAGCTAAATAGCACAGAGGCAGGAACCACTTCTCTTCAGCACTGCAAGTTTGAACAAAGGAGTAGTGTATGTGCGCGGTTTTTAAAGGAAAAACTTTTGTCATGTCTGCGATAATCAGGGTTTGTGGCTTAAACTGCTGAGTTCAGGTTGGTTGATGAGAAGCCCAACATTACCCAGCAATGTGCACTTGCAGCCCAGAAAGCCAATCATATCCTGAGCTGCATCAAAAGCAGTGTGGATAGCAGGGCGAGGGAGGGGATTCTACCCCTTTGCTCTGCTCTCGTGGGACCTTATGAGAAGCTGGAGTTCTTTGTCCAGCTCTGTGGTCCCCAGCACAGGAGTGATGTGGACCTGCTGGAGCAAGATTGGAGGAATGCCATGAAGATGATCAGAGGGCTGGAGCATTTGACAAGCTGAGGATTGAGGCTGTTCAGTCTGGAGGAGAAAGGCTGAGAAGACCTTATAGCAGTCTTCTAGTACCTCARGGGGTCTACAAGAAAGCTGGAGAAGCATTCTGACAAGGGCATGTAGTGATAGAACAGGGATAATTTTTCAGGGATTTAATCTGAAACAGGGTGGATTTCAATTAGATGTTAGCGAGAGATCCTTCATTGTGCGGATGGCAAGACACAGGAATAGGTTGCCAAGAGGGGCTGTGGATGTCCCATTCCTGGAAGTGTTCAAGGACAGATTGGATGGGGCTCTGAGCAATATGGTCWAGTGGAAGGCATCCCTGCCCATGGTAGAAGGATTGGAGCTAGGCAACGTTTAAGTCCCTTCCAACMTGAACGATTCCATGATTCCRTGAAAATGGYCTGAGCCACTCAGTGGCTGTGGCTGGCAGTGACCCAAAGATCACTCTGGGCAGTGTGTGATATGTTCATCATGGTCTGAGTTYTAAAAGACAAACCATGAAAAATTGGTGTGCATCTACAGTAACAGCTGATGATTATTTTTCCTTTGAGCTTTGTCCAAAGTTTATCTCTAAAAAATAAACTTTAGGCAAACTGTGTGTATTGACTCCTCAGCAAAATAAACATACTGAATCTCTAATAACACTTAAATCACTCATTCTAGCTTCTTTTAACTTGCTTGTTAACCAGAAAGATAAAAAAAACAGTAAAATAAACAGGCTTTACTCAGTTGTTTTTCTGGTGCCTCTACCAAAAAAAAGTCTGAAGGACAAAAGCAACTCTGGTTTGATTATTTTCAAAGTAAGTTGACCCCTCTTCTTGCTTCAAACTCCAACTGAAGGTAAAATCAAAATCCAGGCTGTCTTGGTTGTAACACTTGGCCTCTACAGCTTGAAGTGCTGGTAGTAAAGTTTACATGGAGGAGGGAAAATCTGAGTATCAGGGCTGGGATTTTTAGGGGCGTTGGAGAGCTAAGGAAGGAGGGGACTGGATAGTACCCCAGCTGCAGAAGAAATCATAGCAAACTACAGGCAGACCTAATAGTAATAGACCTTATCCCAGGATTATKTGATCTACTCAAATGCTGTAGAAGCAAAGTAGAAAGAAGCATAAAAAGTAAATATATATTAAATATAAACATGTAATATTTATACTAATCATAACACTTCTTGTCTCAGTTGGACACGTTGAAAAATGTACCGTGATGGCTGCTAGATTTTTGGTAGTCTTGTGCATATGATCTTATCTGTTATCCCATGAACTGTGCACCTATCAGTAACCATTTGATGAGCAYCCAGACATATTTTCTGTCTTTTTCTTTTTTTAGTACTCCAGCAACTCTACTGTTCAGTATCATACCTAGCTCGCAAAACAAACAAACAACAACAACAACAAAGAGGGGATAGGAAAGATTGCCTCAAAAAGAAAACCCCAAACAGCGTGACATTTAAAAAAAAGGCATTTTTTTGATGACTGTGTTTGCTTTATACATTTTCCTTTTTGTGCCTTTAAGGTTTGTGCCTTTAAGGTCACTTCAACAAACCCCCTGGCTAGAAACTTCATTAAAAAAAAATAAACCTGAGTTTCTTGCATAATTGTATGAGTCCAGGAGCTACAGCTTTAAGAAGGGCACTAAATGTTGTAAGATCCACAATTAAATCACACAGAACTTGGCAACCAATTGATGGAAAAGAATTGGAAAATTAACAGTAATTAAATAAACAATGGTTTAATAGATAATTTTTTTACAGTTGAGGGGAAACCTTGCTCTAAGTTCTCACTCACGTTGAGCCCTCTAGAATCCTCCAGATGATAAAACTGTGCGTTACTGCCCAATTACGATTSGTCTCCGAGTCACTCATCATGACTGCTTTATGGATTTAGTTTCACAATATAATAAAGAATTCATCGTGGCTTCCTGAAGCCTTTGCAGAGAGAAACACTTTTTTTCCCAACTTGTGATCATTTCAAAGGAATAAAGCGCTGAGAGAGGCTATTAAAAAAAAAAAAAAAAATCAGTTTTGCATTGCATCAAACCCCGGCTTTTCGTGAGAGCTCATGCAAATCCCGCGGCGTCCAGAACACGTCCCATTGCTTTAGTAATGGTGACTCCGACATAAAGGCGAGGTTTTAAGTATTTCTGAGACTCTGGAGACTTTCAGAAGCCGGCGACGCACAGATGCCTGTAACTTAAGCTAGTGTATTGCAGATAAGGACTGACCCCGCATGGGCTGGCTGCTGTCGCTCGGGCAGCCCCCAGCAGCTCATTGTGCGGTGGTTGGGAACGGGGAGGGAACAGGGAGGGAACGGGGGAACCGTGGTCCCCSAGCTGCCGGCACAGGCGGACCCAGAGCCACCCGAGGATAAGAGGGAGGGAGAAAGGAGCCCCCGAAGCCCAAGTCACAAAGTCACGTATACTTGATTTTCACGGCAACGAGTACCGCAGAAACGCTCTGATCCATGGCGTGTTAAACTTCCCTGCTTTGAACCTGCCCATGAAAGTTTCTGACTCGCCACTGTTGTGGTTTTTTGGATTTATTTTTTTTTTTTTGTGGAAGGAGAATTAGAAGARGAATGGGGGTGGTGGGAGGGGGGAGCAGAGAAAGCTGATGCGCCGCCGCTCGCACGAAAGCAAATGGCAGCRTCGCCCGGCACTGGAGTAGTAAGTTAATAAATAAATAAACCAACCCCGCTGCGCGAACGGCGAGGCGGAGGAGGGAACACCCTCCCTCCCTGCCCGGCCGCGAGGCGAGCGGGTGCGCTATTCCTGCAAATAACATGGCAGGGCCAGCGATGCGGGGAGGGGAGGGAGGGAGGGAGGAAAGGAGGGCGGCTCTTGGCCCGGGCGGCCGGGCCGTGGCGCATCCGCGCCTCATCCACGGGGATGATGAGGCCGCCGCGCTCCCGCGCTCCCTCCCGCCGCCGCTTCCTGCGCGCGCCCCCCCCCCCCCCCCCGCGGCCCTGTTGCATCAACTTCCTGTGCGGAGCCCCTCGCGGCAGGGCCCCGCGCGCCAGCTCCTCCCGCCCGCGCGCGCGCCCCCCCGCCCTCCGCGCGCTACCCCGCGCGCGCGCCCGCGCGCCGCCCCCGCCGAGCCCCGCGCGCCGGGCCGGGCGGGCGCGGGGAGGGAGGGAGGGATGGGGGGATGTGTGTGGATGGGGGGGCGCGGGGGCTTCTCGGCTGGCGCGGGGCCGCCCCCCGCGCTGCTCTCCCCGGCCCCCGCGCCATCACTCCCGTCCGGTACCGGCGGTGCGGGGCGGTGCGACCGCCCGGTGCCCCCCGCGGCCGCGGCCGGCGGCGCCGCTGCTCCGGCAGAGTTTGGTGCCCTACTTCACTCTACTTTAGTTTCACTCACTTTACATCCGGGCTTTTTCCCTAGGCAATGGGGGCCGCAGCACAGCCCGTTCCTTAGGCAAAGGGAAATAAATTCGCCGCACCGACACGTCAAGTAGTCCCCCCTCAGGAGAAGCCGCCGAGCCCGCCCTCCCGGCTTTCCCTCTTGCCCGGGCCCGGGCCGGGGCGGCGGCGCCCTGCCGTCGCAGTGGGGACAGGGGAACGTGGGCGTGGGCCGCCGGTCCCCGCTCCCCCCCGCGGGTCTCCGGCGGCGGGCCGGGCCGGGCCGGGGCGGGCGGGGACGCGCGCGGCGGCGTGTCGGGAGCGCGCCGCAGGCAGGCAGGCAGGGAGGCCGGCGGCGGAGGGATCCCGGCGAGCGGTGTGCTGCGGCCGGGCCGGGTGAATGGGATTGAAGAAGAGTTCAGCTTCTCGGCTTGTTTTTGTGTTACAGTTTCTCTCCTCCTGCGCCTCTCCGGCTTCGTGCCGCCCTCCCCGCCCGCTCCCTCCTCCCCGCCGCAGKAGGAGCCCCCCGCGGAGAGGGGGAAGGAAAAGGACCCCACAGAGGCGAGAGCGAGCGAAGAGGAGGAGGAGAAGGGAGCAACCTACCATCTTCCACTCCCCGCTTAGCTTAAAGAAAGTGAGAGGAGGAGAGAGAGAGAGGCGCCCAGAAGAGGGGGACAGGGAGGCCCAGAGGAGCGGCGGCGCCGGCACCCTCCCCCTATGAAGAAGAGTCCTCCCCCTCACAGAGAGGTCCTGCCAGGGGGACCCCGGCCGGCCCGCAGCAGCACCGCCGCCGCCAGCAGGGTGTAGTATCCCACCTTTCGGATTCGCCTCCTCCTCCTCTTCCTCCCTGCCCCCCCCTGCCCCCCGGGATGGCGCCGGCGCGCCCCGCACTCTCCGGCCAACTTGGCGATGAGGAGCAGCAACTTCGCCGCGGCCCCCGGCCCCTCCCTCGGGGGGGTGGCGGGGAATAGCGGAGCGTCCCGGGGCGGCCCCCCGGCCTCCCCGGCAGAAGTTTGCGAGCGGGAGCGGGAGAGGTGGAGGAGGGTGACACTTGGGGTAAAAGGAGGAGGTGACACATTGGGGTTGGGGGGAGGAGCAGGGGAAGGAGATGACACATTGCACTGGGGATGGGGTGGGGGAGGGAGGCTTATCCCCTCCCCTCCGGTTTCCTTCAGGATGATTATTTCCAGGCCCTTTTCTCTCGGTCGGGTCCTTCGCCGCGATGCTGTCGGGGAAGTTTTATTATTATCTGGGAAATGATGCCGCTCTCGGTGATGGATAATTCGTAGTAAATCTGCTGCTGCGGTTTTTCTTTTTTTTTTTTTTTTTTTTTTCTTTTTTTTTTTTTTTTTTTTTTTTTTTTTTTTTTTTTTTTCCTTTTTTTCTTCCCTCCTTCCTTTCATTCGTCTTTGTGGCCCGAGCAGCGCCGGGAAAATTCCGTTTCTTCAGCAACTTGTTATTCCGGAGCCGGGCCTGCCCCCCTCGCCCTGGGGCTGTCCTTCCCGCACAGGTACGGGGCCGGGGGCCGGGGGTGCCCACGCCTGCCCCAGTATTGGGCACGGACACTTCTTTATTTTGGTTTGTTTCCCTCCCTCCTGCGCCCGTGTAGGTGGAGTGGGGCTCTTGTGGGACTCTGCCATTTGGTGTAGTCCTCTTATGCATGTTCCTTTCCTTTCTTCACTTGCCTGCAGGATTTTTTTTTTTTTTTTTTGGTGGTGGTGTGTGTTTTGTTTTTTTCCTGTTCTTTATTATTCAGTGCTTCACTGTCGGTAGCGCTTTCTCCTCAACCACCTCTGCAGTTTGGTGGGTGCTGGTGGGTTTGTACGCCGAGTTTTTTTCGGTGAATTCGTATTTTATTAATGCATGGAGCTCTTCATTCAACTTCTTCTCAAGTGTCAAAAAATGAGGCTATGAACAGATGTGGTTCAATATGGAGAGATTTCCAAGTTCCTAATTCTTGGGGGTGGAGGAAAGAGTGCCATTGGAGAGTGGCTTTTGTTTTCGATTGGTGAACAAATGTCATCACATTTCAGTCACGTGCTGTAATATTCTTTGTTCAGCTATCAAAGTATGATATCTGCTACACCTGTTCCCACTTTTTAATTGTAAGTAACGGTGATTGCCTGCAAATGTTATAATTGCAGATAGGAGCACTTTCTCCCTTTCTCCCTCTTCTACTCTCTTGGATATTTGTTTGGGCCCAAGCACTGAGCTTGACAATGAACTTTTGTTCACTGTGGAGACTGCATATAAAAAGGTCCCTCTGGGGGTAATAACTTGCGTGTGATGAGAAAGTTGTATACTGTGATGTATGGTGGGTCTGAGCATGGAGAAATCAGGTGGGGATGCACGCTCCATAATGGYAGGGCTTGAGGAAGAGGTAGGCTTCTTTGGGCCAGGAAAATTTTYTTGTTATCAGGTTAAAGGATACTTCTGTACACCTGTATGTGTAGATGGATGCATGTTTTTTGCTTAGCTGTAGATTTTTAGGTACCAGGAAAAAGAAGGATTTTGGCTTCTTACTTTTTTTTCTCCCCCCCATTGTGTTCACTTCTAACAATGAAGACACCTGCTTAGTTTCAGTTTTGTAACTCAGCTTCCTCTCTCTTTCCTGTGATTTCCCGGAGTTAGCAGATGATGCTGGATCGGCTACATAGCAGGGAAATTTCTAACCTGTGATGAAGGGAGGCTTATTTTAGTCTTAATTTGTAAAAAAATAGTACGTGTTTGAAAGCCTTGTTAAAAAAAAAAAAAACCCTTAAAATTCTAAAATTCATTACTTCTAGCAGGTTAACGTGTAATGCCAAAACTTCAATATTAAACTTATTAGTGATTGTGTATAATATGACTTTATAGTTTATATTAAATAGTGGCATTAAATTACTACTAAGAATGGGATATTAAAGAAATTAAAAAATATGCATAACTACCAATATTAATTAAATAGTTAATTATCATACTTTCGGAGAAAGATTACAGTCTTTGGAAATTTTGTTTACATCTGTGCATGCTTCATGATACATAAATAAAACTTTCTTTGAGGGCATTTTTAATTATTGTTTTCTAGAAAGGRATTCTGTAGCTCAGTAAATGAAACTTTAAAATGATTTTTAAAAGGAGATGATTTGATTCTCAAGTGTTTTAAAAACTTTCAACTTTACTGTGGTAGAAAGATTATTTTGTGATAGTTRTATCAGCTAGGGGTTTGAGCTCAGAAGGATTATGGAGCAGCCTCTTTATCCATTAATTTCATGTTATATAGTAGCATGTATGGAGTATCTCTTCAAGGTCTTAAGAGACCCGCTGTCCAGCAGAAGGTAGGTGCTTGCTCATTGAGAGTACTTGCCACCAGATGGATGTCAGCTATGTCATATCCCAAGTTTTTAGCCATACTGACCTGAGGGACAAGAAATGTGGAGTGCATCCCATTATGGTTTTTGGTGATCTTTTATTTAACTAGCAATGCCAACACAGTATACAATTAAAAATGTTGTGTGGAGAAGTCTTTTTATTATTAATAATTGTTTTGCCATTAGTCTTTGTAAGATTTTTATCTGAAAGTTTTTAATCTTTGCTCTCTTCTATGTGCATCCTGAACTAGTATTGTTGTGAGATGGAAGCAGACATTTGAAAGTTGTTTTCTTCCTTTAGGGAATGAAAATTAAAAAAACTTTCCTTCAATGAACTTTAAAAAAGCAAAAGTAGGAAATTAAAACATAGGCTGCTTAGAAAAAAGTGCTGTTGTGTTTTCCAGCTTCAACATTGAGATCTCTGCTTTAAGTTTAGATTTTGTAACGATATCTCTTCACTATAGGCCATTCAGCTGTGTTTCAGATATTAGGCCTAGCTATTTCTTATTCCTTACTATAAGTTTTTTTTTTTTTTTAGAGATGAGATTTTGTGTGTCCCAATTAAACTTCACTGTCTTGGTGTGGATCCTTACAAAGGACATAGTTTTCATGCATTTTTTTTTCTTTTTAGAAAATAAAATGTGTTTTATTGTCTCCTTAAAAAGTTTTGTACTTCTGTGTGCAGTTGGAAAGCTTTGACAGTGAGCCTGGCTATCACTTGTGTTGTTCATGCAGTTTGTTTATAATGAAAACATTGTAGCTGTTCAGTTCCTTTATCCTTATTCTCAGAGCCATGAGGAACTTTGGTCAAATGAATTGATACCTCTGGAAATTGTTTGCAGTGGAGACTTTGCTTTTATTTTAGTCCAGTTTGAAGAACCTTGATGGACTATCTTATTTCATGTGTCATTGGCATTTTTGCATGGGTACCACAAATTCAAGGTGAATGTCATGTGAGAAACATATGTTGGTGACCCTAACCTTTTTTACYCTTATTTCAGGTTTGTTGGTTTTACTTGTTTAAAATCCACCAGAAAGAACTTCTTAGGGTGATAGAGCTTTGCCTTTTGGAGGGCCATCTCATGGGGATGTGAGCTGTAAAGCATCTCCTTCAGGAGAGGCTTCTTGTGCAGAAGGGGCAGTGCTAAAAACCTGTTATTAAGCTTCTAATAATATTTCTTCACTGTCCCCTTTCACAACTGTGCAGTCACATGTGTAGCTGTATACTAGAAGTGTAAGACTCTACAAAAGGCCTGGCTCCTGTACGTTTGTGAATTGCCCTTTTTCAATTACTCTGTGCCAGAAAGCAGCTCATATCCTGCTTCTGATGTATTTTAACAGCACAAAGGTTATTTAGGAACAAACCATATCGTGTAAAGGTGGGGCAGAGCACAGAAGGGTTTTGAGATGTCTGCTGAATGCAAAGGGCTAGGTACTTACTTCTGTACCCTTTAAATAGAGGATATAGAAGGATAGTTTTTATAGGTAGTTTGCATTAATATTTCATGTTCAGTATAGCACAAAGCCAGTGTCTGGCCTGTGCTGGTGGTACAGATATGCATTATGCAGGCAAAAAAATACTTTTATTTACGTTTTGGGGGGAACTTTGTTTTTTTCTCATTTTCCTTTCCTTTTTTTTTTTTTTTTTTTTTTTTTTTTTTTTTTTTTTTTAACAGTCTCGTTTAAAGAAAAAAAAAAAGGTGGGCCTGTGTTTCTTTCATAGGTTTTAATTTATGGCTCCTGCACTTTACAAAGTTCCTCTGTGTTCTAAAATTATTAAATGTGATTTAAAGTTTGTTTGATTCTGCTTCTGTTATGTTAAAACTTCACAAGAGTGAAGTGTGGATCATAGAATGGCTGTAAAATGTACAGCTATCTAAAGAGTTTTTTTAAAAGTACTTAGTGCTGAGGAAAGGCTTTGCAGTTAGAATCACTTGTCCCTAAAATAGTTTTTATGGCTGTAGAAAGTTCTAACAGGTCCCTTCCTTTGGTCTGAGAGGATTGCCCTGCCTACTGCCCTAACAAAGCCCCAGCTTTACCACAGAATCTTTTGTTTTAATGCTTTGATCATTCCAGGTTTTTTAGGAAAAGATGTGGTGCTATATACAGGCTTATTTGCAGCATTTATTTTCTGATATACTGTTTACACCATTTTAATATCTCTGATGGAATTACTAAGTACCCTGTGCCTTAAAAGCTCTTTGCCTAGATGGTTTGACCTATTATTTGTTCCCTCTTGCYCAAGATTTCTTGTTCACTGTCATTACAAATGCTCCCTCTTTTGATTAGAGACTGTATGCTCAAAGCACACTTTAAAAAACTGAACACCACAAAACAAAATGTRCTTCCTCCACCCCCCAGACCCCCAATGCCAGCCTAATGTTTGTTGTTACTGCTGGGAATGCATTTAGAAGTGGTACATAAGCAGTGAGGTTTTGCTTCATGTGAGCTCTGTTTTAGGCCATGTTCATATAGCTTCTATGCATTTTTAATGTCTGATTTCTTAAAATATGTGTTTCTTGRTTCCGCCCTTCCAGCTGACACTACTGCACTTGTAGGACAAAAGAGAAAGTTCACTTAATACAAAATTGTGTCGCCTGCCTTTGAAATAAGGGATTCTACCTTTGCATGTGTAATTAAAAGTACATTTTGAAAAGGTAGCCAGTRTGTTTCTTGAATTGCAGTATGAATCTGTGAATTGTTAAAACGAATGAGGGCAGATTTGAGCCTGTGGACTCTTAAGATGGCCTGTGTGAGAACTCTAGCAGAGCAGCCAATCTTCAGCTTCCTTGTTTCTGCCTATGAAATACAAGCTGTCGGTACGAAAGGGAGAAGGAACATTGATTCCTTCCCTTCTTCCTCTTCAACCCTGCAAATCCAAGTTAACTGTGTGGATCCCAGAGGCAGCATAGTTGCAAACAGTTAATTGAAGAGATCAAGTGGTATTCTATTGAAGCTTTAAATTGTTTTAACAAAACTTCTGAGTAATCGCAATAATTATTTTCTGATAAGCTGGCTGATAGTAACTATGGCAACAGCTGTCTGGCCTATGGACAGCATTGCTGTATTGACAAAACCTTTAGATGCTCCTGAGGCCTCTTGCCTCTATAGGGAAGTGCATCAGGATGACTTTCAGGWGACTGAAGCATCACCATTTCTTTCTGTTGCTGTGGGATGCAGTCTTGGCCTAGCCTTTTCCTTTTGCATGTTTCAGCAGGTGCTGCCTTCTAGCCTGGAAAYGCTGCAAAGAGTGTCGTGTACTACAAGGACTAGGGAAGCATATAAGTACTTAGACCGAATTTTGTATGTATATTATTGGTTTTGAAATGTTTTAATAATAATAATTCAGAGCTCAGGAAAGCAGGAGGGAAAAATATAGGAGAACTTATTCATTTTGTTCCCTGGTTGTTTCCTTCCTCTATTAAAACCTTCTTAGAACAGACTGGTAGGGGGAGCTGCCATTCCCTGTACTGAAGTACAGCGTATTCCTCTCTGAGGCCTACGCTGAGACACAGCTCTTTAATTTTCAGCTAAAAGCTGCTTCTTTTCAGAAGAGAGGCAAGCCCCTGCTTCAGCACATTGTAGAAATGGAGGAAGAGCGCAATTCGTTTCCAGATAACTGAATTCTGGACAGGGAGAAAATGCCCCTCACCAAACATACTTTTCCTATTGGTTTTCAGAGGAGTACTCTTTAATGTTATTAAATGTAGCAGTCTTGGGAGAAAACCCACATAAATTCTTGTTAGAATTTATCAGTACAAATGTTAGAAAGCTACAGCCAACTGTGCATGTTACAAAGTTGCCAAACTGCTGATTATTCTTTGGGSACTCTTGGTTAGCTCACGTTTGTTTTTGCAGAAATCTTTGTCCTCTTAACTTCAACACACGAAAACTGGTATTGATCCAGCTTACCTGATGCTCACTAGCAGCAGTCTCCCTGTACGGGAGTGTTTGCAGGCCTGTGGAAAGTGTGCAATATGGCCTACATCTGGTCTCATCTTGAATAAGAATGCAGCCTGTGAAAACTACGGGCCCCAGTGTGCAGTGCTGTGTTTTTAGCACAATGGCCTGCCAGGATTGTGGTCTCATAAGGCATCCTGGGACCTGTAGTTTTCTTGAGCAAAAGTTGGGGATTTAGAGTGAAGCGTGAAAGATGTTACCATATTTTAGAAAAGCAGTCCTCAATACCCTATGCAGTTCTTGTTGGTCAGCTTAAGCCTGTGCAGCTGTCAGGTATTTTTATTTASAAGTTGAAGATGGTTTATAGTTAGGTAATGTGTTTAGAGAAAAGCAGTCCCATGAAGGAAGTCTTCCAACTGCTTATGTGTTTTTTTTGTTCAAGGAATATATTAGTTGTATTAATGCTTTGCTTCCTATGTGATTTCAAGTATCTTGTTTGATATTCTGGGAATTTTGAATCTTTCAAAGCAATTTATGGATGGAAACATTTGGCAGAAGAGGATTTCTGTTACTGGCAGTATGGCAGCCATATTTTCCTTTCTAGCTACTGGCAGGACAGTGGGTCACAGTGGATTTCTTTTTGCACAATGAAAGGGGGTTTTAACAACATTTTTACAGATGAGGTCTTGCTTCTCTGCTGTGGCTCTTGAGAATGAGTGATGACATAGCTGCCTTAGGTATCAAGGCATGGGACCCACTTCGTTTCCTGCTGTGGGGGTTAGTGACTCCATCGCTGGTTCCCAAGGGGACACAGAGTCACAAATACAGGTACTGGCAGGTAAAACTAGAAGCAGAGCACATCTAGCAGTTTTTGTCAGGTGTGTTTAGTCCTGACTACTGTGCTTGAACTCCTGTCAGATTCACATCAAAGAATGTGAATGTTTCTGAAGTAGGAATAGAGCAATAGTAACTTTTCCGAATACCTTTTTTTTTTTTTTTTATATCCGTAAGAATTGTGTCTTTACATAGATTACTTTTAGTGGGGTTGCCAAAGCTAACATGGACATTAATTCGATTTTGGTTGTTCAGCCAGCAATAAGTTTAGTATTTGCTGTAATCTGTGCCATGCTTTGGATAACACAGTTAATTTTCTAGTGATCAAACACCTAACTTTAACTGATCCCTGCCAATTCATTTGTTCTTTGTTTTGTATGACATATTAGTACAAAAAGGCTTATATAAAAGTGTCAGACAATACAAAATAAACTTTGTTTTTATGTTTTCTGAGAATTAATTAGAGCTCCAGTCTTGCAAGAGTTATGTGTATTTAACACTAAGTCCTGCAGAAGTTGGATGGAATAGCTGAATGCCTGAAATCAGAATTGATATAAGTAGCAGCAGGATTMAGACCTCCAAACTTCTGATGCTGGAAAGTAGCTTCTTTGTAATCACCATAATTAGCTGATATCTACACTGGTGTGAAAAAAATTCTTCTTTTCGTAAGTGTCCAGAAATTCTGCCCCTTATAAATTCAGAGTTCACACGTGCTTCATAGTTGTGCAAAAAAAGCCCCCAAAGCCTAAAAAGAGTTGCTCACTCCTTCACCTGTACAGATTACATATACGACAGATACTTCGGTGGTAGTAGCTTCCTTGAGGCAGAGATTGCATTTTGTCAGCACTGATACAATGTACACCCTATGTGTTGCTGACACTCTGTTTAAAACTGATACAAAAAGGTAAAAGGATTCACCTGAAGCCTTATGTGTGTTGTAATGTTGTAATTGTAAAGGACTTTGTAAACAGTAATACAGTTTCTTCAAGTTTGCCAGCCCCTTCACAGCCTGTGTGGAGCAAATTGCTGCCAAGACACACACACTTAGCTGAAATAGTTACTATTAGTATTGTTACATGATTAGAAAGGCTGACATTGTTGCTGTTCAAGGATGAAATTTCCTTTCATTGGCTGATTGGGCCTACACAACAGGCAAGAGAAGAAACMAAGATAAATCTATATGTAGTGGAAAGATGATGTATCTTGTCCTTCAAGGATGTTTTACCCTCTGTAGAGAGCCTGCGACAGTGCCTTTTGTAACACTGCTGTATCAGGGTATCCTAGATAAGGCATGTGAGTAGTAGGGATGTACAAAAGGGTTTGATGCATAGTTGTAAAGAAAAACTTGTCTAAGTACTTCTTATCTCATAAGAGCAAATCTGTCCTGATCTGGGAAGAAATTGTGGCCCTGCTCAAACCAATGGAAAACTTCACAACTGAATTGGAAGTACCAGGATTTCATTATTTTTTCCCCTAAAGATACTTTTAAGTGGATTTTGCAGAGCTGAAGCACTAGACAAAATTTGAAGAATCTGGCACCTGTTTAAGATGCTGCTGCTCACCCCTGGGGGATCTCACACTGGGCACTTTGTCTCCTAGTGCCTTTGCTATTCCTTTAAAAAGTGGCTAATATTCAGCTCTTGTAATGCTTTGTAAGAACTTGGATTCTATTTATTCAGGGCTTTTACTTAATTTGCTAGCATGACAAAATTTTACATGAAAGCCAGAAATTAGTGCTTGATGTGTCCAAGGAATACTTTTTGTCTCCATCCCTCTTGACAGTGTGACAAAACTGTCCCCACTGAGATATTTGGTCTGAAATTTGAAAAACCTGAGTTGTGACTTTAAAAAAAAATAAAGCCCAAACAATTAAAAGTGCAATAAAAATCCAGACCCCCATCCCACTAGCAAACCTTTTTCATAACTCTAGAAAAGGACTACAATGGCCTATATTACTAATAATTAGRCTTTTTGGTAATTTTTATCTAGCTGGAGCTCCAGATACCGTTTTACTGCTGCTTAGCTTGCAGTAATTGTCTCTGATAAGCATCTTTATAGTGTAAATCTATTGTGTGTAGCATGAATTTGCTGTATTAAGGATGCTCTTGTCAGTGACCCCAAATGGAAAGGGTGTGGCTACCTGAGTTTCCCTTTTTACCCTTTCAGAGAGTACATTCTGGTCAGAAATAAATTGGGAAGCACTAGCAAGGTGTGTTTCTGAATGCCCAATACCTGCCCTTGYGTCAACTGCAGTTCTTCTCACAGGGAGGAATCCCACCATACCGTACCTCTTTATTTTGTGATCTTATGAGATTCATGATGAAGTCAGTGGATTTGACACTGTGAAACTTGTTTCAGAATCAGAGACTTAGTTTCCAKTTTCCACCTGAAATTTGGCATATTTCACCTGCTCTACTTACGTTTTGAATGTCAACCTCTAAAATAAGCATGGAAATCTCCTCCCTTCCCAGAATTCTCATCCCTGTGTGGCAGTTTTTTTCTTGCCCATAAGACTTACAATGTCTTCTCCCATCTTACTTCTTGCAGGAATTATATTTGGATGCCTCACTGTTGATGAAGAATTCGTGTAGTGTTTAGTGTAATCCAATGTTTTTTCTGTGGTGATGAGCTGCAGTTTTTGCAGTCAGTCAAAACCTGGTGATGTTGGCCTGTTATGTGCAGGTGCCGGGKTAGTGCCCTACTGTGGTAACAGTATCTTCTCAGCTGCACCGTTGTTAGTTGGGCATAGGTCAGTAACAGCGTGAATACACTACCTCAGGTTGTAGTGCACTGACATTGTCATTGCTACAAAATTGCATGAGCAAAAATACTGATCTTAATAAGGTAAAATTGTATGATTCCTCACCATTTGGGACCTTCTTTCTGGCTTCCTTTTGCTAACTTATTCTACACTTCAGTGCCTATGGTTGTTTTTATTAAAACATGCTGTTTTTTCCTTATGTTAAATGTTTGTTGTTTCATTGTTAATATATTGGGAGATTTCATCATCGTGTATATAGATCATCTCACTCTAAGACTTTTGAAAACTTAACTAAGGAAAGGCATAAGGATCTGTTAAATCTCTGTTTGTGTGTAGCAAGTGCTATACATTAGACATGTTTATACTTTTCTCTCAGGTATACCAGAAACTCCTGTTGTTTCTTCAGAAACTCTCACATAAATTGGGAAATGGAGTTAAATACTATCTGCGTATTTTTAAGCACAATTTTTCCATATTTCCACATACACAAGGATGCATTTTAATCCTTCATCTGTGACACAACTTCAGCATTCCAGTGGGCAGCAAGATTCATATGGRTTTCTTGGGGATCAGAAGTTGTATTAGAAGGGGATTTAAAATCATACAATAAACATTCTTGTATATTCCTGGTCCTCATGGCTTCCCGCCCCCTGCCTCCCCCCCCCCCCCACTGGTTGATAACCAGAGTTTAAATTGATAGGAGCTGTTATTTTTCTCAAATATATTTTAAAAGGGCAAAAAGCCCCTCCTTGAAGTGGCAAGGAGAAGAATATGTAAGGAGTAAGCAATGAGAGGAGTGTATGAGAATTTCTGTGTGTAGGTGTTTGTGGGTAGAGATATGTGTATAAACACCTTTTCTAGTATGACAATAGGATCATTAAAAATCTGGGCATTAATTTTTAAATGACAGATTTTGTTTAAAGAGTAACTTTTATAAAGCAGTCTTCATAATGGTAGGCACTATACTGATATCACAGTAGTATGAGTGTTGGTCTTCATACAGCTGTGTAATATGCCATACTAGTTTAGCATTCCACACTGTTTTGTCTCATCTTAGTCTCTGCTGTTGTGGTAAGTCTTGCCACGGGGTGGTTTTCTCCATTTTCTTGGACAATGTTGGAGTCAGGCTGTTGTATACATGGAATCAATGGATTCCAGGAGAACAGGAGAAAATTGCGGTGATGTTGGTGTGAAGGGATGTGAAGGAGTGTCCCTCAGCTGCAAGTTACCGCTTTCTTCTCTGGGTGAAGCACCTTGGGGATAGATCCTGGTCCCTTGGAAATAGAAATAATAGACTGCCACAATAGTCTTCTTAAAACTGCCAATGTTTTTGTTTAGAAAGCACAGTCTTACTATGCTCCATGATACCCTTTCACTCTCTGTCAGCACTGTGAATGTTGAAAATGAAATGCCTTTCAATTTTTATAGTAACTACTAAAAAGCGATTAACCTACAATCTATTCTTCTGATTTTAAGTAAACAATCAGTTAAAAATCTGTGGCAATCAGTGTGAGTAAAACTGTTTTGGAAACTTTGTTTTTCTTGTAGCTGAAGTCTACTTCCATTGTGCAGCAGTCTTGCTCTTTTCTTCCATTAAATGCTGTTTGTATGCTCATGTGATTCCATGTTAGAATGACCTAGTGAATCAATGTCATGTTTGAAACCTAGTGTGTAAATCTTTTTACTTGTGTTGATTAATCATGGTTTTGTGAAAAAAGGGACTTGGAAAGGTTACTTGAATTCTTCCTTTCTGATTACTGTGACTACCATCAGTACTCCCACACGGAGGGTGACTACCCCAGCTACAAATACCATTCTCCAGATGCTACAGTTCCCATTAGTGTACTTTTGAGAAGTAAAGAAGAAAAAGAAAGTATCTTAGGGGGTAATGTGGGAGAATATAATAAAAGAGGAAACAAAGACAAAATTTGAGATTGATACCTGTGTACAGGGAGCAGTGAGAGTGCCAGCTGACTTGTACGTAGGGGAAGGAAGATCAGAGCACATCAGTGTAATAATTTTGGAGTGCTTCCTGTTGACTTGTTAATACAACATAGAATTTGGCCCARGCAATCTGCTGTTGTGAATCAGCATAGTTTATCCACTGGAGTATAGGTGTGCTTGTTATTATTCAAGAATCTGCTCTACTTGAAAGATAACAGGTCAGTGTGGTAAGCAGCATTATTCCCACGTTTTGGATTAGAAACTGAGATAGAGAAATCGATTTATTCTGCATTGCAGTCATTTTATTGAAGACCGTTAACTAGAAATGGAGGCCTTTACTTGAGTGTTTAAACCAGAAAACTGCCTACTTCATTCATATCCTGAATGTTGCTATGTTGTAAGCAAAAGTGAGCCAATATACTGATTAAGTATGGATGGTGTACAAATAGTGTTGTCCCAAAGGAGGTGAGATTCTTGTAAAACTGGTTGTACAAAATAAATAGGGTACTTTTTTGGTCTTTTTTTAAGTGTTGGGTATATTTTTTAGGTTATCTTGGATTGAAGGAAAAGTAAAGGGTTGAATGGGGATGGGAGACCTTCTGATACATAGTGAAGATAATGATTAATAAATGTGAATTTGAAATGCAGTAAAATCTGAGTCGCATGAATGAGCACAGGTGCAAAGAAAGAGTCCTAAGTAAAGTTCTGTAGAATGTGAAAAAACAGATGAAAGAAGGTGGTGGTGGTTGTTGCCATTGAAATTTTTGTCTACCTTTCTAGCTCTGTTGCAGTACACTACAATTAATACAAATTTCATGTTATCATGTGAGCATGATTGTTTCTAAAACGTCAGTTTTATGTACTTTATCCTGTGTGTGAATGAGGCTCCAGTAACTTTACTGYATACGATCACTGTTTCTGTGTCACACTTTGAGTTTGGCACAAAGGACTGTACAGAGCTAGTTGGGTGAAATGGTTCAGTGCACAGCAAAAGTAACACTGAGTAACAAGTGTTGTCAGTGCTGAAGTCTTAAGCACTTGTTAAAACTATTTCGTGTACAGCTTATGTGAGCAGAATTCTTCAATTCTCCCAAGTGAGTACTGTTCAGGGACAGATATCTTGTTCTGTTAATTTGGAGAAATGCATTTTCCAAGTGAGGAATTGGCAGAGCTGGCAATACTCAAGTTTCTGCATCTGTCCCAGCTGGCTGTGTCCAGTGTTGCTTCCACTGACTCTTAGTGCTGCATAATAAGGGCACTATATTCCAATGCAAACATAAAAAGTGATGCTCCTTTTTTGTTAAATGCCTCACTTTTTGCTGTATATGGCTCRCTTAAAACTGTGATTCYTGTGCTTAGAACTCAGTGTCTGTGACTACCCATRTTGTCAGGCTCTTGGGCTTTGGTGGAATGTTGAATCATGACCTTTTAAATGCACATCTCTTGCTTTGGAGTATCTCCTGTTACAGCCCAAAGTGGCACTGCTGGTGGTCTCTGCTGGTGTCTGAGTTTTTGTGGAGAGCAGAAACTGGCATATGCCCCTCTAATGTTTCATTAGAGTTGTTCATGTTTTGAGATTGGTTCTGCATTAGCCTGAGTTGTCTTTCATCAGTAAGCTGGGTTAACACTGTATCTTTACTGAAGTATTTGTATGTTGTGACATCTCAACTCTGTAACTGTGGAGACAGCTTCAAGGCCAAACACAAGGCAGCTTAAGTAACCACKGCATCTCATACTSTGCAGTGTGACTTCTGTGAAGTAGAATTCTTGTTTTGGTCATGTCTTGATTTATAGATGGRTGTAATGAAATTTCACAGAGTATCTTGTGTTAACGATTCGATGATTGGCGTGCTTCTCGGGTTCATATGCAATTAGTCCCCCATACATCACCACTGCTTAATGAAAAGTTTGTAAAGTAAATCTCAGGGCAGGGTATATATTGCCTTGGCATTAAAGGCCTGAGATCCAAAGAGACATTGTTGGCTGCATTCTTAAGAAAGAAGACTTTCAGTTCTTGTTCACTTTATTGCAAAAAGATCAGTTCTGCTTTGTAAGTGTCATGGARAGGTGAAGTACACAACTTCATGGGAACTGTATTGCACTGGAAATATCAGCCTTCATCATCACTAAGACCAGTGGCTTGGAATTGCARGCAAATGGGCATAAATCTGGAGATACCTGTACAATTGTCCAGTTGTTCCTCTATCTCCATGCAACCTAATGTGTGAGASGGAGGAAGAGGAATTTAAATGCCTGTATTTTGGAATATGTGGGAATCAACTGAGCTTTTCTGTGTAATAGTTGAAGTATCAGTAGATATGGGGGAAAAGCAGAAACTCACCTTGAACTTGGGAGGAGAGCCAGAGCATAAGCATTTGTTTTTTATTGTGAGGAAAATTGTGAATGAGATTTGAGAGGAATTGTTTGGTGATCTTCTATACTTTATCTACCCTAGAATTTATTCTCAGTGAGACATGGGGAACTTGAGATGAAAACTTTCCAAGTTGTGTAYCAGGAAGACAAATTATGCAAGTGTGATGGGTTTACTGGTGGGATGGAGAAAAGMGAAATGTTGCCCCATGGATGAAAACAGAAGTACTGAAGTATGAATAAACTTAGTACACACACATGATTATATGTTCTTGTGGTTCTCTCAGGAATACCAACAAACTCAGCCTGAAACATTGAGCCTATGTCAGCACAGAATGAGAAAACATCTAGTAAATCAGAAGTTCCTGACTACAAATAAGAGTGCAATTTCTTTGAATTGTTAGTTTGTAGTGCTATTTGTTGCTAGTGTAGTTCGCACAAATGATCTCCAGGATGACAAGGACATTGTGTTGCTCTTTTCTTTCAGCAGGACCAATTTCAATGCTGTTACTGGTCTAGATGATAAGTCCCCCTCCCAAAACAAAATGGAAGAACCCCAAACCAACCTATGTGATTCTGTTAGGAGGAGGTTATTTAAATAACAAAATTATACTAGCTCCTATGTGAAATTAAGGGGGAAAAAATAACACAGCCTGAAATTCTTACTCCCTTGTCTTTTTGTGTGACTTCAAAGATTTCTCATGTAAATTGGATCTTTCTCATATAAACTGGATCGTGGTCAGCTTTCTCAATAGTGTAGATGAGCAATAATCTCATTGAGGYAATATCTGCGAGTTCATGAAACTGYTTATAAAGCYGCTTCTGGTTGTTTTGCATGTTTTTATCTTTGATACTTGCTTGTTCCTGGTAAGGATGATAAGCTTATTGGATATGTTCATCTTCATCTTACTGCCTACAGCACTACTGGAAGGTGTTATATACTGGACACTTGCTTTGTTTTCCAGACCTGTTGTAATTCTGGGCTCTAGAAAATGAAACTTCAGTGTTTCCCACAGATTGAGACCTGCTTGTTTATCCTACATGGCTTTCAGTTTGGCTATCTTCAAAAGCTCATCTGTCAGAAGAGAAAGAAGCTGACAGTGATGAGAAGCCAGACATTCACCAAATTGTTTAGGCAGTGCTTTCTAGCAGGTTTAGCAGTACTTCTAGCAGAATTCTGTTTGATTTTGTYGTGGGCCTCAGCTTGAGTTTAAGCATTTTCTGGGATAGTAGTACTTCTTCACTTAGACTTTCTTATTAAAAGGGAGAGCGTCCTGCACTCTTCCAGGATCAGGCAGGACTTGAAATAAATTCAGTTTTCTTGGGTAGGAATCAGATATTCATCTACATGTTCACTTTGAATCCATTGGTTCAGGAGATCCTTCCTCTGGTCAGTTGGGAGGATGCCAAATTGTTGCCACTCTTAAATAGGTCTTGGCAGTTTTTGCAGCAAACAACCATGGCTTATGTTTAGTGCTCCTTTCCAGCTTTCTGAGTCTGTCTCAGTAAGGAGAGACTGCCTGAGTCTCCTTGGCTTGACACCCTGATTAGTGAGGGGCTTGGAGGAGAATTTTTTGGCATGCTAGTGGGTTATATAAAAACAAACTCCATAGCCTTGAATACTTGTTCATGGCTTTATTTCAGTGTTGCATTATATCATACAACAAGCATAAACCAGTTTGATTTCTGCTTCAGAACTTGCAATTTCTGCTTTTAAGATTATGTGCTTGAATTATAGCCTGGTTTATTTACCATAAAACCAACCTCCAAAACAAACCAAGACATATACCAGCATGGCTGCTCAATGTGATTAAACATAAGAGCTAACATACTGTGTTGGACCAAATGTCCATCTAATCCAGCATCTTGCCTTTATCAGTGTCTAGCAGCAGCAGCTGACTGAACAGTATAGGAAATGGGTGCATTCTGTCAGCCGCTGAAGTATTAACAGAAGATTTCTGACAGACAGTTGTTTAGCTCCTGTCTGAGAWGGAAGCTACATTTGGGCTATTGCACTGTGAATAGCAACATCAAACTATTTATAGGTGAATTTGCTGCCTTTTAAAACTAATTTATAAATATCTGTGACTTACACAGTGTTTTCACAGCAGCRAGTTCCATGCCGTTTACCTGCACTTTCTGTGTGTGTGATAGGTTGATGCAAGAAAAAAATAGTTTCATTTGTTTTAATCATGTCTCTAGTTGTCATTCCTCTGTGTACCATTTCTAGTTCTCACCTTTCTGAGGTGGAACAGCCAGAACTATGTACAGCATGCATCACAGCAGCATGTTCCCTGTTTTTTTCTCTGTTCTAATGCCTTCTGAGATTTTTCTCTGACTTCTTGCTGCTGAGAGTTGGACTGTTTGCTTGCAGTAATCTTGAAATCTTTTTCATAAGTAGTTAGGCCTAGTTTCAATTAATTGTTGTGTATTTATAGCTAGGTTATTTTTTTCTCTGACTATTATTTTGCACTTCTCAACCTGGCACAACAAAATGACAAATGAAAACCAGTCATTTGGTATTATCAGATCCCCTGTAACTCTTTGAAGTTTACTTTAATTACAACTATCTGAAATGATGGAAAGCATCACAATGTCTGCAACCTTCCTTTTTGCCAGATCAGTTAAAAGCATATTCACACATTTAACCCCGATCCTTGTTGTGGTAACTTCCCTGCCCTTTGACTATTTCGTGTTTTCTTTTTTTTTCTTTATTTTATTTTCTTTATTACTTTTGCATAGGTACTCCCATGGATTTCACTCTAAGGTGGTGTGAGGTATACAAATAGGTTTGCTTCCTTTTGGTTTTGTTGCAATATGGTGCATGAATCTTTCGGTATTTGAGRTGTAGGTCTTCCAGCATCCCTTTTCATTTGCTTTGAAGTTGGATGTCCAAGAGCTTAATTTCATTAAGATTGTAATCTTTTATRTGAATACTTGGAAGAGAGTGTTCCTTAGAGATGTGGGGTTTTGTGTTGGGGTTTTTTTTTTCTTTGTGTGTGTGTGGTTTTGTTTTCTATGTTTTGGGTTTTTGTTTAAATGGCTGGTGCTTTGTAATCTTAGTATCATGAATTATATTACCTTCAAAGGGTGATTTAATTAATTCGTGCCTCTATAATTTGTTTTTGCATCCTGCCTCATCCCAGCCTCTTTTCTTCAGTTCTTTTCCAGTTTGTAGAAGTCTGTGATGGTTTTACTATGACCAGCTGTGAGGTTTTTTTTCATAGATACCAAGAATCCACTGCTTATCTCATTTTGTTATCTTGGTCAAATTAWTTTTTTTTTATTTGATACTCTGGTTTGAAACTCAAAACTTCTCATTCACCCAGCATTGATATCAATGAGGAATTTTGGGGTAGCTGACTGTCAGGCAAAGGGCAGGTGTTAACTTTCATAGGTTTACTCSTTGTCTAACTGGAATATATTGATTTGATTATGGGAGAAGTTTGTATTAACTAGTTGAACTTTTAGGAGAGTGGGAACAGACACTTCTCAGAGAAGTAATATTGCTAGAAAGTAATACTTCTTTTGAATATTATGTTTCTGTATATATGAATTTGCCTTTGCTGCTGTAAGTATTGATTGGGTGTTGAATAATTAAACTCACACAGTAGTGTGTGTGTGTGTTCATTCCTATATGTGGGGGATAGGAAGAAGGGAAAAAGGAACTTCTGTCCAGAAGACTCCTAACCTGGAGGACAAGGAGACTAATATGTTATGTAGCAACATGCAGTTGTGACATCCAGACTGTAACTTGACAGAGGATATTCAAATGAACTAATTCAGAACTTGGCAACACATGGTACTGCTGATTCACCCACTGTAGGAACTGCATCCTTCAGCTTTGCTCAGTGTGCATGCATTATACAAATTTTTAGATATCTAGRTGGTTTAGGTTATTGTTGGGGGAATCAGCCCTCCTTCAACTTCTTGCTATTTGTAACTGCCTTTAATAATTTGAATTACAATCTTACATTATTATATTCAGAAGCTCTTAGCACTCTGTACTCTTGTGTGGGTGCATGCTTGTGATGCTTTGCAAGTTGTGGGGAAAAAAAAAAAAATTAGTAGGTTAGTATTAAGCTGTTGTGGAATTTGAACAGTCTCTAGTGTACTGTGTGACTGCAGCAGGAACTTAATAACTGCAAAAAGTTTAATTCATAAAAATTACTGTTGCCTTAAGTGCTTGAATAAGAACTTTGATGCGGGTTTTTAAAAAGTAAGACTGATGGTTTTTGATGTTCATGAATGAGAAGACTGAATAATGTGTTTTGTTTTTGTAGCTCATGAACTTAAGCAGCTAAAGCTTGCTTTGATTGTTGGTCTCTAATTGGACAAAACATTKTTTTGTGTGTTAGTGACCTTTATTCAGACACTTCTAAAAACATTCAAAGCAAATAAATGAATACTTGCATTGTTATAAATCAGATATCATAATTTTGTATTTGGAAGATGAAACTCCTAATGTGACTTGATGGAGGCAAGTCAAATGAACTAATTCAAAAATTGGCAACACATGCTACTGCTAATCTTAGGGTCCTTTGGTCTGTTCTCTAAACAACCATTCCTGTCCTCTTAAGAAGAAAAGTATTTCTTAGCATTCTAATGTCTTTCAGGACTGGAGCCTGTAGTGTGTACGAAAGGATAATGTACAATCCTCTTTCTCCACAGAAACCATACCAGATATTATGTGCTTGGTAATGCAACTTGAGAAAATAGAAAGGGCTGAAATAATTAAAATTCTAACTGTTTCTCCAGTAGATTATTTGAAAATATGCCATTTAGCGCAGGTTAAAATGGCAAGAGGGACTGTTAGAAGGAGTGACTTTTAAGACATTAAATACCTCTTGTTTTAGAATTCTTTAAAATGCTCATATTTTGTTTTGGGAACTTAAATACCTTCTGTCTGGAACAAGCATGTGTGTTTTCTTGCAGCAAAGGGGACTGAATAGGGTGCGGAGAGTGGTGTCATCCTTCTTTTCCTTCTTTCTAGGGCAGGTATTTTTTGAAAGACAAGGGACTGAAACAAAACTTGTAATTTAGTTGAGGTATCTTGTGCAGAATAGAGAGGAGGAAACAGCTGCTAAGATCCGAAAACAGATCTGTAATGGGGAATAGAAAACAGGTCTTTCCAAGGTGCGTATATAAACTTGTTCTCACTTGTCCATCTTTTCTGTGTAGGTTGTTGTCTAATAGTTCTTTAGGACTCTGTCATAAATGTTTTCTGTATRAAGTGTTGTCAGGGTTTCCATTGCAATGTGCTAGTTAAATCACTGTTTAAATAATTATGTTGGGTTTTTTAAAGCTCATATACTCTTTAAAAGTTCATATACTCTGGACAGTCTAGAAAAATCTTTTATTTTTGAATTGATGTGAGCTATTCCCTGGAAGAAGCAAACTGTGGTGATTTTTTTGGGTTTCATTTTGATTTTTTTTTTGTGTGGAATTATAATTATGTTTTTTTAAATAAAAATATACAGTAAAGTAATTTCTGCATCCAGTGTTCAGGTAAAGTTTGCATTTCTATACTTACGTCTAAGGCTTAATGGTGTGTAATGTTGGGGTTTCTTTGGTGTGTATATTTATTAATTTATTTAATGCAGTATTCTGATATATGTTTGACCTCCAGAAAGTTACTCCTTTTTGTTTGGCCTGGTAAAGATGAATCTTGAGACTTCATCTATACCTTAGTTGATGCTGTTGTGTTTCCCCAGTAGTTTTGTGTTGGTCTCATAAGGCTCTGTTGCATCACAGTAGTTCATCCAGGGTAAAGCTATGAGAAAGTGTGTTTTTTGCCTCACYGTTATTCTATGTTGCCCAGATGAGAAAGTTCATGACTTACAGAGACAAAACTATTTGTCCTGAACYTGAGTGTTGCAATGCTATAGGGTAGATTGGAAATCCTAGGAGTAGGAAAATGCTGAATTAGGTAAAGTAAATGGCTTAAAGTAGTAGCCAGAACAGGAGCACCCTGGCAGAAAAATCAAGKTCTCTATAAGAGAACGTCTTAGGTACTTGGGCCGCAACTTTATTGCACTTTTATTTCATAGTTTTATATGAAAAGAAACAGGGAAGTAAAGAATTGGTGTTGAAAGAGAGGAATGTGTGAATATTCAACAGACTTGTGTATCTTTTGGGAGAATGGAAAAATCCGAATATTCAGTGCTCAGCAGGAAGTAGGGAAGAGGAGATTTTCTTCCTCTTAGAGGTATGCTGTGATACAGTGATACAGCCTGACAGACCAAGTCCTGTTGCATTCAAGGAACAACAAACAGCAGCTGACAATGGTTCAGAAGCTGCAGGGGAGCTGATGTAGTAAAGAAGGAAAAAAATTAGGGCCGAGTCTTACACAGTAAACTGTGATGCTATGGTCTTTTTAAATATAGCTGAAGGAAACAGAAAAAGCTGATGCTGGAACAATCTGGTAGTTAAATGCAAGGGAACTAGGAGAAGGGGTGGACTCCTGCTCATCTGCAGCAGCACTGCACACAGAGCCTACCTGATTTAGGCCTAACGACAGTGCGTTGGAGGCCTTGGGAAGGCACATAGCTCCGCCAGCGTGTTTTGTCAGCGTGACGTACTTTGAGTGTGTACAGCCTGCATGCTAAACGCCAGTGGCTGCCTTTGACTTCGCTTCTCACAGCTCTGAGAATGTAATGAAATCCCTTCTCACTCACGCTTTTATTTTGGGATGGAGGGGGAGAGAAAAGAGCTTTCAATATTCTGGTTAGTTCAGAGTTTGAAACAGCATGTTTTGCCTGATTCTGTTTACTGCCTTTTTATTTAGGCTGTGTGTGAAACACACTGATACCTTTACATGCTCTATCATAATTTATTAGTACACAAAGCTAGAAACCCATGGAAACCCTATTGGTCTTTATCTTATTGATCTATACAYAGGGAATACAGTACTTACTGTTAGAGAGCCTTAAAATGTGTTGGTTTTTTTTTCTTCTTTTTGCTGGTTTCTGTACTCAGGAGATCAGGAATGCCAAAATGACAACATGGTTTATTGAAATAATAGTTGGTGAAATTGAAGTAAGTTTGGCTAAAAAGCATATCAAATGCAAATATATAATGAGAATGTTTTTTACTAAATGTAAGCAGGTTGTAGTTAAAACAGATGTTGTAGTAAAAAGGAGAGGAAAATGTGATACCTGTCTGGTAGCAGCAGAGGGTCCCAGACACCTTTTCAGAGTTCAGAGCACCTGACAGAATCAACAGAAGTCTAAGACTGTTTTACATAGAATTTTGTGAAATTAAATTACCAGCATTCTTTCTAGAAAAAAAACCCCACCTTTAGCAGGTAAGAAGCATTACCTTTTTCATCGTGTTTGTAAAATCCAAAAACAGATTAAGAAACAAATGACTGTTCTTTTTACACATTTTTTTATATGAACATCTGTTAATAATAAATAATTTTCATATTGTCTTTTGGCAATTATTTAGAATCCTAACATATTAGAGGAAGTGATTTGTAGTGTTATGGAGGCAAGACTTTAKGTGTAGTTTCTCATTTTAAGCCATCTTGCTTCCTGTTAAGATGGAAGCTCTACATAAGACAAACCATATTCTTGTAAGTATTTTTCAGTATCATAAAGTGCAGAATACAAGAATGTATGTTATCGGCTAATTTTCAAGTTTATGCTGCTGTACCTTATRTACATTAAATGGTTTATTTTTAATGCATGTGCTGAAATAATTAAATTAAAGAGTCCAGTTTATTATAAGAACTGTGACAAAGTGTGGACCAGTACTTGTTCCRATATACTGACATGAAAGTTGATGCATAGCAAAGCCAGCATAGGTTCGTTTAATCTTAGTGTTTAAAGAATGTCTGTGCCATARTGAGGTTGCACTGAAAATAACAGTGATTTCTTTCCTGCCCGAGTAAAAAGCAGAACATGCAGAATTCAGGACTGCCAAACTGACATGCACCTTTACCCATAGTTGTTCGGTAGGTCTTCCAGTTTAAAAATGAAAAGGATTTTAAAACGTGACTCTGTCACTGAAAATGTAACTCACAAGCCAAACTTCTGACCAGACTGACAAAGTGGAATATCACTTCTTCATGACTGTTTTAGTTAAAAAGAATCAGCAAAGTGCTCTGTCCTGTACCCAGTATAGCACACTGGAGCTTCATATGTGCTGAAGGAAGGAAGGTCTCCCTTCTGCTGCCAGCACTATGCTTCTACTGCTTAAACTTGTGCATGATGTTTCCCTAACCAATCTGTGAATCACTTCAACTTTTTGTAGAGTGCGACACTCCCTCGCACACCATTTCCCCCAGAAAATGTGGGGACTGCTGGAGATAGGACCTCACATCTGTTAGAGAACATAAAGGAGGRTGCCTTGGTCAGCTAGATTAGCTGCCTGTGGGAGTGTTACTTAGCCTGCAGGCTAAACAAAAATAAACTGGAGGTAGAACTATAAACTTTGAGCAGAACTAGGCTTCACTTAGGTCTCTTGATGTACTGTTAGTCTAAACTTTCCTTGTGCMTGCTTGGCAAACTGTCATTTAGCAAACTTCATGGACACATTGAGACAAGAGTTTTACWGAAAGTACAGCATTTGATTTTGAAAGAACTTTATAAATACATGAAGAACTATAAAATATTACCTGTTGTTTTAAGGTGCYCTGCCATGTAATCACTTATCACAATTCATCTGCATTTTTAAATGTTTGCTTGTTATTGCGTGTATTACATGAACCTGGCTTCTATCTGATATTTGTGGAACAGTAACATCAGTAGAAGCTTGTGTAGCTAATCTCCCTAAATATGTCACTGAAAATTTCACTGCTGCTCTTTGTGATTCTTAGCCAGTGCTATTTTAAACAGAAAGCCCTTGTGATTGCAGGGCTTGTCTTCTTTTCTTCATTGTAAATGCCTGTTAAATTTCTTTGTTCAACAAATTATCACATTTTGCCTTTTTATTTCTTAATTGTAAAACACATTGTGCAATTGTGTCTGTTTCCTTTCTGTTGCATGCAAGTTGCCTTTCATCAATATACATTTAACATGAATTTATTCACTTAACCAATACTCTAAGTAGTTTTTCACTATACTTTGTAAGCATCGAAATGCTGTGCAGATAGTATTTATAAGGTAGCAGGAAATTCGGGGTGTCTACTTGGTGCCCTGCTGTAGTGAAAGCTCTTTGAAAAAAAAATAGTCCAGACTCTTGGGATTCTGTGTCAATGTAATATGAGGTCTTCAGTAATGCAGAGTGATTTCCTAGAATATGTGTACTCACCTTCAAGTGATGTAGTTTATACATTTATGTTGGATAGTCCTTTAAAAATACATAATCTTTCAGCTTAGTTCTGTCATTTGTTTAATATTGTTTAATAGTTACAATATTTTGCTTTTCATTAAAACGCTGGATTTAAGAAAACTTTCAGTGATTTGCAGTCACTCTGTGCTAACATGTAACTGATCTTGCTTTTACTTGCTTGTGTTTTGAACTTACACTTCTACTGTTTCCTTACTGTTTCCWGTCTAAAGTCTGGAAGAATGCTTTGAGTTGTAAATACTTAATTTATCCTCTTTTCCCTCTGAGAGAGCAGAATCTCTTCCTTCCATCWCCACTGAGGGTATATGTGTGTGTGATTGGTTTGGTTTGTCTGAATTTTATTCCTCATGTTTAAACTTTTTTTTTTCCCTCCCACTTGTTTAGCATTTCCCCCTGCTGGCCGACTGCGATAATAGCACATCTTTCCCCGTGGAAATGGGAGGCTGAGGCTGTCCTTGAATGTCACATCTCTGTGGTTGAGGCATTGGCTGTTCTTCTGACATTTTTTTTTTGTGTCCTCTGAACGTCTCTGGCAGACAGATAAAATTCAAAGAATAGTCTGTACAAGCAGGATGTGCGTGTAAGCTGAGGTTCTCCCATCAGAAGTGCAGTTGCCCTTCCAGTGCTAGTCAGAGCTACCTCTAGGTCTGCATTTCATGCCTGCAGTCTTGCAACACTACCCAGATCATCTTTTGTACTCTGGATCTTTTCCCAAAACTCTTAAGGCACTTCTGCCTCACTAATGCACCATTCCCACAAGCCAGTTCTTTCCAAGATAAAGTGGGTTGCTAGAAGGGGAGAAAGGGTTTGGTTATCAGTAAAACATTTCTCCTCATGTTTAAAAGGATAAAACTAGAAATCAGAGATGCCTCCCTTCCTAATGGAATTTCAGGGGGAAAGTACTTTTAATAGGTACTGGGGTAGAGTTTCCTTAATTTTTTCTTGTTCCTTGCATCTTTGGTTGTTAAATCAATTAGGATTTGTGGTCTGTGTTCTTTCTAGAAAGCGTCTTCTCAATTCTCTCTCCTTCCCTTTTTCGCAAGTAGTTCCCTCTCTGAAGTATGAAAGGAAGGCAGGAACTTCTCACTGACTGAGAGGGAATGAGAATGAGAAATTGACAACACAGGTTAAGAACAATAGAGTTTAATAAACTGATTTTGCTAGACATACTATTAAAAATCAAAAGAAAACCACGAAACACGAACATTCAAATAACTTTCCTTTGTATTTCTTATGAGTTTTGAGACCAAACAGAGGACTATTATAGCTGGGAGGGACAGCTCCTTCTGTTTTCTGATAACCTTCCTTTTTTTTTTTCCTCACAGTGGTATATATACTTTGTAAATAACTTAAAATTAATTAAAAAAGAAAAAATTACAGTTTTAAGGTTTAACAAATCAGCTGACGTATTTTTGAAGTTAATTGTTAAATAATGTTTTCCTGAAAAGAAAAATCCCAAACAATCCATGTTTCYAGCAACTTTATGGAATGTGGAATAATGCAGCAAAAAAAAATTAGAAAAAAATTACAAACTCTGCCTTCCGCTGATTTATATCTTCACATCATGTAAATATTCTAATTTAGCAAAAAATTCCTCAGCTGTCTGCTTCAAATATGAAACTTTGCTGTTGCACTGTTAGTAAAATATAAAGACCTTATTAGTACTGGATCTTCACTGTGTGTGTGTTTAGCTAAAGAGTCCTTCAAAATAATTCACTGAAATGAAAGTTGAGGTCATGCAACTTTTTTTACAATAGCAAAAATTTAGCCACACTGCATACGATTTTGTGTGTGTCTGAAACCTGATGAATAGTAACTCACTGAGCAAAGTGAGGGCTAGTGGTTCTTCAATACCAGAACTTCTGAATGCAACTGTGCTCTAAAATGTCCCTGTACACTGGTGTCTGGGTACAAAAAGGAGAATTTTACTGATGGTGATTTTGTGGATGTTTGGTTAGATGGGAAGCCCTTGCTACCAAGTGAGAAATAACATCTGCCAGGCTTAGTAATGGTCATAGGTTAGAGAGGTTCTCTGATTCAAGAAATAGGCTAAAACTGTGTGAAGAAGAGGTGTTTGTGCATGGGTAAAAAGTGTCAGTCCACGTATCTTGAATCTGCTCAGGTGACAGGCATGATTCTGAGATTTTGTGTTTGTGCTAATTTTCTGCTAGGCCAAATGTAGTTTATCATTTTGCCAAAGAGTGTGGTCTCATCCCCCATCCCACCCCCAAGATACTAGGAAAGATTGTGTTCAGGAAAAGTTGCTAATGCCCAACAGAGCTGTAGTCATAAGACAAGAGCTAGGAGGATAATCTTCAGCTGTTTACATGTGTTTGGTGCCATGGCAAATTTTGGTTGATATTTTAAAAATCAGCTTGTGAAGTGGTTTTATCTTTATACTAGAGATGGTCTTCTAGACTGTAATGAGTCTTCTAGCTCATTTTGTGTGTGTTAAATATAGTACTGCTTCCGCAAAGACAAATGATGGTGTCGTATACTTCTATTTAAACTTAGTTTGATGCTTTTATAAAGTGTTTCAGAAAAGGCGAAGCAATCTATCCCCAAGTGAAGTCAGCTTCTGATGTCTTAAACTCCAAATCACAGTTGTTTTGTGGTGAATCACAGCAGCAAAAGAACTTGGAGGTAGAACTGAAGTTTGTAGTTTGAATCCTGTAAGTTGTCTGCGTGCATAAGCAGGAAATCCASGCTCCGTGACGGGTTTAGGGAGAGTTATCTATATTATTGTGTGGGGATAGGGGTGGAGGAGGAGAGAGCAGTTGTACAGATAGACAAACTGGCATGGCTAGTACACTTCAGTGCAGTCTCAGTTATCTTGAGCAATCCTCTTGGTCCCTTTACCACCTGCCTGGCATGTGGTACTGGGGCTGACTGGGAATTCTCCCAGCTGCAGCACAACAGGAAGATCAGATTCCGTGCACTGGCACAAAGGAGGCTTGTTTTTATCACAGAGGCTACAGCACCAGCACTGCTAACGATGGGCATTGAAACATGAGCCTTCTAATAATGTAATTTGAAATTGATTATATACCCCCGTCTGGCCTGTGTTTGGTCTTCCTAAGACTGCAGAAATCCTGCCCTGTTGAGTAATATGAGTTGCTGACTTGAAAATCACAGTAAAGTATCTGCTGTGACTTGTTTTCTTAGATGCAGGATGTCATTCAGATATAGGAAGGAGAGTTGCTGCTTTGAGGAGTTCACATCTACAAACAGAAGCCCAGAGGAAAAGCTCTGAATACCTTCTGTGTGATGTTTATTCTGTGGGGCGTGGGGGGGACACAAAGCTTTACCCTCTTATTGTAGAGTAATTCTCTGAAATGTGAAAAAATATCAGGGTCACAGTTCCTGTGCACAGCAACTAGTACTTTTTTGTCCTTTTTTTTTTTTTTTTTCTCAGTTCATTCTGTCCACTGAACAAGACCAAGATCCTTTTGGTAAAAAGTAAAATATACATAATTAAATATAATATACATAATTAAATATTGTAACATGATAAAATATATAGAGTTCCATGATCTGACAGTAAACATTTTGTTCTAGAATTAGGAAAATTGCTAAGAAAAAATTGCTGAACATACATTTAATTCTTCCCAGTTTTTCCAAATGAGTCTCTGGTTACAGTAGCAAAAACTTTATTGTATAACTTGAAGGTAGTAATAAGTATCTAATTATTATAACCAGACATCTTAATATACAGATAATTAGCATTTAAATAGTCTTAAGCCTTCAGGTGTTGTATGCTAAAATATTTTCACCACCATGTATTCTTCTGATGTCCTCAGGTGCTACCAAGCTTTAAACATAAGAGTTTTGAGATCTTAGTTTTCATAACAGTCCCATTAAATGAATAACTTTTTTTCTTATTAAAAAACTTAAATTAAAAGCTTCAGTTTGATCTACGGAATATGATTGTTTTGGTAATGGTGTTTTTTTCCCCTTACATAAACTGTATGGAATTCTTGAAGAGGTTAAGGATCTTTTCCAGGAGCTGGGGTGGGTATTACTGCTGTAAGGATATGTGTCTGTCAAACTACTCTTGTTAGTAATAGTAACATTGGAGTCTTAACAGTCAGTCCCACTGAGAGAAATCAATTTCTAAAACTGGTTTATTTCATTAATTCTAGTTTTAATAATTTTATGTTTTAGTTTGTCGTGAACATAGGTAAGCATTGCTCAAGCTTTTCTTCTAATCATAGATCAAATATATATTTTGGGAAGAAAGCAATGCTCTTCGTTTGACTCCCAGACATGGAGTTTAAAACCCCCTGAAATATTGCAGAATATACTGTAATAATCCAAGAATTAACCTAGCAGACTTCTGCCTTGGACAGTTTACAGCATGTTTCTGAAGCTGTCAAAAGGCTACCTCAGTAAATTAGATAGCTGAGATTTTGTGATTAATTTCTGCTGTTGAAGATTTTGTTAGAAATCCCTGTATAACGCTAAACTCTTCGGACTTCTCTGTTGATATGAGTGATTGTGAACTGTCTAATCTTAACTTTCTATTGTGTTTTGTAGTSAGAATGGGAGAGGCAGTGTGAGTTTCTATATGTACTTTTGCTGTGAACAAGAAATAATCTCATTTCATCTAAAGAGCACACTTTATCTAGTAGCTTTTTCATTAATATTGTTCTGTGTTGGTTCCCAGTATGCACAAATGTAGGTAGTTCAAGAACCAAAGTTACAGTTTTAGTTGGTCACTTGCTGTTCTCTACTGTAAAAATGCTAAGAGTAGTTGAAAACTTAAATCTGTTCAACGTGCTTGGGTGGGTATTTATTCTTCATTTTTTGTCTCAATTCTCTGTTTAAGAAAACTTGCCTGTATCAGGCACAAGTTTTTCTGTGGCTTTCATTAGCTCACTTCTTATGAAGAAACCAATTCTGTATTTGTCATAGGGCTTAGATGCTGAGTTTTAAAAGAAATGCCACCCAAAAATTCAAAATGATATGAAATTAGTTAACTGATACATCATTCTTTATACTTGTCCTCTCTACTAAATGGAGCAGAGATGTTAGCAAAAAAACTATACTTGCATGAAGGCAAAATTTTGGGTTTGCCAGAGGTTTGACATTCAAAGATTAACCTGTTCTAAACACTTTAAAAAAGCCTGTAGTAAATTATKTACAGAAGAGGATGCAAATATGTTTCCATTCCCTATTTAGGTCCTCTCTAAGTGACTTCTCCAAGGCAACACAGTAGTTAACTTGGATAGTCACAATTAAACTCCTTGTGTTCTCAACTTTGTCCTTGGGAGCCCCTGGGTTCTCAGTCTGGGGTTAAGATTAAATGCAATCTGAAGGTTTGCAATTGTGCAGCTTTTTTCTGCACATTTCCATCTTGATGGAGCTAGGGTCTTTCCATGGAGGCGAGTCTCTATGTAGCGGGGAAAAAAGGAAGGAAGGAACAGTTGCTGTTATTTTTAAGTGACAGTTTTCTCATCAGGGTGTGTGGACTTGTGCTACAAGTAAATTGATATTTTTCTTTTTTTTTTTTAAATAAAAATCATGCTTGTTTATTCTAAAACTGCATTTGCAGATGTGTAGTACTGATAGTCTTGTTTAGCTTTCCAAAGTCAGTAATCTAGAGCAGCGAGGTTATTTTTTAGTTTTTATTAATAGCATGGACGTATAGTTGTAGCTGCTTGTTCAATAGGGCATGTAGTGCTTTCATGATGAAAGGGCTTCATCTGTAGATTTCTGGACCAAATAAATGACTGATTGGTAGTGGGAGGTGGAGGTGACAAGTAGGATTTTAATATAAAAAAAGAAATAACTAGAGTTTGAGAATAATATAAGTCTCTTCAGCACTTTCAAAAATGAGGGTATTTAAAGTTCTGTTGCTTCCATAGTGAATGTACTTATTGTGAATATCACCTCAAAACAGTCCATACTTCCCAGTTCATAACCTACCATGTTAGTAGCTGGATGTTGGATAAACTAACCTGGAATTGCTCTCAAGTGAAATGTCATCTGTAATATTTTGTGGTTCAAACTACACAATAAAATTTGAGACTAGGAGACTGACAATACTGTCACTGCCAGCAGTAGACTTCCTGTTTTCTCTTCTGTTCTCTGTGTTCATCAGCACCCGGTTCTGCTGGTTAGTGAATGGAAACTCTTCCACTTGTGCTGGTCTCCAAAGAGCGAAATTATTGTGACTCTCTGCTGCTGTGTCTTTTTATAAGGCAGGGGCTTAAACTTCAGCTCTGTGATTACTTATGTGTGGATAGAAACATATCTGCAAAGATCTTGTTAGCTGTGAAGTTAAAGCTTAAAATATGCTAATATTCTAGTATTTTAGTAGAAAATTGGAAGTATTTTGGAGGCTTTCTTTTTTAGCATCAGGCAAAGAAATTGAGCAAATATGTTATCATTTATATTGCAACTATCTTTTTAGAACTCTGACTCATGAGTTTTTATGATTCATGTGATGATTTAAGAGGTTTTACCTTGCAGTGCTACTGAATGTTCTGCTCATGACCTAGGCAGCATAATGGGCAGCGCCTCTTGTCGGCCTCCACATCTCATGTCCCACCACATTGGCTTACACTGCTGTTTGTTTCAGTCTTCAGAGATATTCTGGGATTTGAGTCTAGTGACTGTTCTGACCTGACACCTGGCTCTGCCATCTTTGAGTGTTGGTGTAACCTCTAGCAGAGCCAGTGGGCAAATGCCTAGTGTGGGTAACCTTGTTATATTTAGCTGTGGCAACTGACAGGRCTTTTATCGATCTTAATAAATGTGATGGAGAACAGGTCTTTCTCCCATGGGAGGGGGACACTGACCTTGCATAGAACTAGAAAAAATTGTACCTATATTGCTYCTCCCCTCATGGCAGTAATAATTTGTATTTTAATCCAGATTAAAATTGTAGGTCTCCTTAGTCTTTCCTGCYACGTCAAACCATTTTCTTTCAAAGTGGTGTGTTAAAGTTAACTTCAGCATTTAAAAAAGAAAATTTCAACCCCCCAAGAAAAACTAACAAAAAACACCCCTTATAAAATCCCAACAACCCCTCCCTTTCCAGCTTTTCAAATATTTAGATTTCTTTTTTTTTTGTTTCAAACTCTAGTTAAGATATTTGTAATTATCTTTTTTTTGTTGTTGTTGTTTTTGTTTTGTAGGAGGGGGTAGAGAGCTGAAAGGGATAACTTACTCAAGACTGGTAAGTACTTCTTTCCAAGACTAAAATGACTTACCTAAGAATAGATGATAGGAAGAGCTGGTGTCCATTCCTGGAGAAGTTTGATGGTTACTGAAACCAAAATTCTATCTATTCTTATATTCAGAAATTAAGACTTAAAAAGTAAATGTTACTGATGGAAGCCCCAGTCTTATAAATAAAATCTTTGTAAGGCTGAGATTTGGGCCCAAGGGTCTGTAAGTGCAATGGACATTTAAATTAATCTACTCAAAAATAATAATGTTGAATTGTTGGGTTTTTTTTCTGTGTAATGTGAAAACAAAGTTTATTTGAAGGGATTTTTAGCACAGAAAGACTTTGCTCTAAAATTTTGAKTTATTCAGGCCTTCCCTACACACAGAGGCATTTATGGCTTTGTATGTGTCCCACCTTTGTTTATATAAATATATATACCTTGTCAGCTGTGTTTCTAGTTTAGCTTCCAAAATAGACATCGTTTAAATAGTGTGATATTTCAGAGTTTGCTATGTAGATTGGATTTAATTGAGATAACAGAAGTGTGAATGCACTTTCGTGATTATTGTAGAGTTTAAGGTTTCATTCAGTGTTTGAATATTTAAATAGTCTATATGTAGTGCATTGGGGCACTTATCTGAGTATGAAATAATAAGTCTTGAAGCAACCACTTAAGAAATAAGTGATAATTGGTAACAAATGAATGCCAGCAAGAAATTGAATGGAAGGCTGCTGCCTCCAGTAGTTGAAATCCATCCAAAAATGTCTAATTTACCTCTTGCTCAGTGTTCTTTCTGGCTGAGACTTGGAAATATATCTGGATGTACGAGAGATGCATGTACTCCTGAATATCATGTGCTTTCCTTTTGGAGAACACTGATTCTGGTGTTGAGCAAGGCGTTTGCTTGCTTTCCTTTAAAAGTAATGGAATGAAGGACTTTTGCAGGCCAAGCTGTCCGTGCGATTCCAGTCCTTTACAAGCTTTTTATTTGAAATAATTCCACTGCCGTAAGAGTAAAGTGGAAAATGCACCATGTGCTATGATTAATCCAGAGGTGGTTTTACACCTCTTCAAATGTGGTATTATAGGCAGTTCATAATGGCACTGAACTTAAGTTTTTTAAATCTTCTCTTTAAGTTCAGTCTAAAAGAATAAAAGTTTCAAAATACTAAAAGTTTTTGCACTTGCAAAATGTATGGCCACTTACATTGTTCTGTAGCTCCTCTGAGGAAGTATGAGCAATATTTAACCAGATACCCTGATAGATATTTATAGATATTATTCTATGTGAACCAGAAGAATGCAGTTTATGTTTTGCTGGATGTTAGGACTGATTGCACTCTACTTTTTTTTTTTCTTCTTTTTATGTATTGGTTGTTTATCATTGGATAATTTTGTAAGGTAGTTCGGGGGAATTCTAGACAGGGATAACTGAATAGTTACGCCTGCTTGGGAAGGAAAACCGCAAATATGTGTTCTAGAAAGAAACAATTGTATATATTTCACATTCAGAATTTGGCAACTTGACCRAACTTCTAAATGAAATATATTTTTTCATGTTTATACCACTATAAACATAGCTAGGCTGAGCAACTACTTTTTTTCTGCAAAGCAGTGTCACTTTTTTCTTGAACTTCTTAAAAATTAATTTTGCAAAATTTTGCTAGTTGTTCATGGCATAGATGCRGTTACCTTGGATTAGTTTTTATGAACCATCGATACTACAATTTCTATTTGTCAAATTAAGTTGTGCATTAATAGAAGTTGCTCAATCTTTATATGTTCTTTTACAGAAATACTATGTCATATTTGCCATGAACTTGTATTGGATGTTACAGCTACATATATTTAAATGATGGATATTTTTTATATTCTCCCTTGACATAACTGTTTTGCTGTTCTGCCCTCAACTTTGAAGATAGCATGTAGCTACAGTGATACAAACTATTCATCAAGTGTGCCTTCTGATTTGTTGAAGACACACTGAGAAAAAAAATGACCATGTCTGCTTTTATCTTTACCCTGAAACTGGATTTTCAAGGGTCAAAAGGACTTGCCTCTGCAGTGGGTTCCAGTTTTCATTAACCAGTCTCCCATGTGGTTTTCTGAAGCATGGTTRCTTTGAAACTGCAGTGGTAGGGACTTGTAGCATGCTATAATTGTTCTTGTCAGTGAGTGGAAGTAATAATCCGTGGTTCTGTTTTCTCATTACTGTTTGTGGTAATGGGACAGGGAACTATATGTAATTTCCATGTATCCCTTGATACAGATTGCAGTTTTATAGAGACTAACGCTGCATAGGCAGCTGTTTTCACTCATCGGTGTCACATGTGGGAGAGGCCCTTACAGAAGGTCATTTCATGTGTTGACTAGAAAGTTTGATCAGGCCTTTGTTATTTAAATAAGTAACTTTAAGCTAACAGCAGACAACACTGACAAAGAATGAGTTTAAATATAATGCTTTTAAAACCTCCTTTAKAGTCTTCTCTTTTTGTAACACATTCCTTTTTGAAAAGATAAATGATAAATAAAACCAAACACACCTCTTCAACTTTTTTATTTTCATGAGTTCACAAACTTGTCCCGCACTTCAGTTTACTGTAGTGAGACACCATTAAAATAAAATTCTTTAACTTATGGGAATTACTCTCTTTTTACAGCTTGCATGTCTAATCTAAGCTGTCAGGATCCTTTTGAAAACATTGTAGTCTCATTATGAAAGCCTCTTGAGTTGGCAACAATACCTGTGCGATGATTGTGAGCAATTTTCAAAAAAATAATAAAAAAGGAACTATTTTAACACTGCAGCACTTCTTTAGTTGTGGTGTCTGGATGGAAAAGTGACTGGAAAGATTGCTATTTAATGTTTTCCAATGACTTTCGTGTGTATGTATTTATAGATGTTTTTACACAGGTTCCACTATGATTTGAGCWTATGGGAATCTTAATCCTGTTTCAGAAGCTGATACTTTTAACATATTTCTGAACAAAAATCTCTTGTCCAACTTTCAAGGCTATTAGAAGTATGTCTGATTATGCTTTCCTATGTCAGAAATTGAGGGGATTCATTTGTTTGGAGTATAAGTGAAGATGGCTAACTATAGTCTCATGACCTACAAATAGAATTCCAAGAATAAAAATATTTTTAATTTAATGTTTTTGAAATGTCTTGTGCTGCTTTATATCACTCTTCTGTTCCTTCAGAACAGATTTCAACTGAAACTACTAACTTGACACAAACTTAGGCAGTGGRTTATTAATATGTTAATGTTGTTCTGTTAAATAACATGCACACTGTCCCATCTAAGAACAACTATAGTACCAGGCAAGTATGTTAATGCAGTACATTCAATTTAACTAATTATTGCTGTTTGGGCTGTAGAATTTTATTCTCCAGAATAAGTTTTCATCTACACAGATTTTTATAACATTCTCAGTAGTTAAATTTTCTAATTTAATACACAACTGCAATAGGATATTGGTAGGAAATAGCTGCCTGCAAACTAAGATAAGGAATAAGTATGTCAACTTTGGGATATGTGGGAAGTAACAAATTTGACTAAATGACTCCAAGGCAGGCATTTTGTAGAGTCTGTAGATTTCTTGTGTTTGAAAGACTGACTGTGTTTAGGCTAGAAAGCTGCATTTGAATGTAGTTCACTATTGAATTCCTGTTCTGTTATAATCTCCTTTTTTCAAATTGAGTTTTCCCCTTCACTAACCAAAATAAAAACTTTGTTTTTTCTGTAGGACTGGTGTTAAAGAGGAAACCAGAAACTAAAGGCACTGGAATCAGCAAACACACATCTAGAGAAAGTGGAGAAGGTAGAGAATGGAGCTGCAGACTCTACAGGAGGCTCTGAAAGTGGAAATTCAGGTTCACCAGGTAATTTATATTCTTTCTTGCTTTAAAGTAATAGCAACGTTAGTACTGCTGACAGTTTACTACTAATGGAAGCATAAAGCAATTGCACTACAACTATAGTAATAATTGTTTTAGAAGCTTGAATCTACTTCAGAATTTTATACTCYGCATTTTGACCCCACCACCTGTTGTTTTTTAGCAAATGTGAAAAAATCTACATATCAAGCTGTGGGTGGGGATTTTTTTTGATATTTTGTAGCAGTAATAAAAACATTCTGAAAACTGTGTTCAGCAACTTCTATCTGGAAGATTTTTCTGATATTCTGAAGCCAACTTCAATATTCAGGTGGCAGTGGAGGACTATGGTGAAGGAACTTTCAAATGAAGTGTATATAGAGCTGCATAGTTTCATCTGATGCTTCTCTTCTGGAATGTCTTCTACTTAAGTAGCTTCTAAACTTGTGTATTTTTGAAAACCAAAATGTTTGTGCTTGGGCTTTGTAAATTTTTACATGTTGGGTCTTTTTGCTAGTTACCTGTTCGATGCTATATGGCAGTATGGTTGTAGTTTGCCATTTTTTTACAATGCAAATGAGGAAACATTAAAACTAATGAAAACAAAACCTAATTTAGTAAATAATAGGAGGACATATGGATATTAATTCTTGGAAGAAAATTATTACAGCCATAGGCACAGAGTAGCTGGCCATTTGAAATGTTAAATTTACAATGAGACTTTTTCTCAGCTCACTTCTCCGAGTACTTCTGAAGATCTTCAGATATCTGAAACTCRCAGCTGTTACACAGTGGATAAAAGAAATACATGACATTGATCAGTGTAGTCCATCATATGAAATTTGGAAAATGTCTCAAAATTACTTGGTGACTTGTCTAAAATGTGATCTGAATGGCTTGTTCAGTACTTGCTGCAATGAAGAGCATATTGCAAGAACTTGAATGGGACAATTAGTAAAATCAGGCTATGTCTGCTTTAACAAAATACAACTTACAGCTAGGGAAGAAAACTTAYAGCTAGGGAAGAAAACTTGAAAAAGCTTAAGATGGATTTCAGGACTACAGATAAGTATTTTGCTCTCCTCAAAAGCTCCAAGGCCTTTGCATTCAAAACTTTAATGAAGTTTTGTTATGGCAGTAAGAAAGTTCAGAAATCACCCATGGCATTTTGCTGCAGACATAKAAATATTTAATGGCAGTAAGTAATTTTTTCAAGTATTATCTACTGTGAAGCAATTAAAACGTTAGCCATGCTTGTGTTCATATGACAGCRTTTACCTCTTGTGTGCATCTTCATTCCCCTTTATGAACCAAAAATTTTAAGACTGTGATTTTTGAATAATCCTTAGCATCTATTCATAATGACACTGCTGGACAGGGATGAAGACTGGAATATGTCCAAAAATACTCTTGTTTTTAACAGCTTGAAGTTGTTGGGGTTTTTGACCTGGTTTGCTTTAACTTTGCCCAGTTGTTATTATAATGAGCTCTGCACTGAAATCAACTTTAATTAAATTAGGTTTTAGTTGGTAAATCTAGAAAAACCATATATCAAAAGGTTGTTTTTTAAAATTCAMGATACTGGATATTTCTATAATTAAGGCTAAGAAAAGGTCTATGCGTTTACAGTGGAAAATAACATTTGCAACAAAATGTTGGGTGCTTCTGTAAAGGTTTTGTGAACTGTGCTTGTGTGGTTATTACTTGTCAATATGCACACTGATAGAAATGAAAACAGATTTGGCACAAAACCCCTCCAAATTTTTAAATTAAATGCTTGAACTTTCTTGTATAACTCTGAATTTTATAACCGCAAGAGATACAATATGTTATTCCTTTTTACTCAGGATTTATGGAAAATTATCTCTTGTCATCTTTTACTTCTTTTTGTATTTCTTTTTCTGAGGACTCTAACAAAGCTTGCCAGCACTCACACAGTCATGGTTTGTTGTCCTGTTGGAAGTGGTGGACAGATGTCTGTGATGAGCATAAGGAATTCAGCTCAGCACTGTAGCCAAACCCTTTGAGTTTCACGATGCAGTATTTTGCCCGTGACTGCTTCTTAGATGGCTGTACAAGTCATGATCAGTACGGTTGTGGTTTTGTTTGTAGAATAGCTCTCTGGGTTTTGTCTCTTCCCTTTCACTTCCAGAACTCTGTCTGAGGCTTTTATAATGCTGCTTTGGCAAAGCATTTCTTAAACTACCAGTAAGGACCTAACGTAGATCTTTAATAGTTCAGAAAAAGCTACTTTTTTTTTGTTTAGTTTCTGTGATCAGAGAATCCACCATGAATGACATCTGACCAGATCACTTCCTATATCAAGGTACAACTTGAATATTCAAATGTCTTCCATGTCCAAGCTATATTGCTTGTCCTGASAAGAGATGCATCAAGTCTAAGTAATTCATTTTGCTACTGTGTTGACTTAATTAAAGTCATTTTGAAGCAGTCTGTTCTTCATAGTTTGGATCACAAGAGGTGTTAAAGGACTTAAATTTAGCTATTCTTACAGAAGAGTTTCATGGATGATTCCTCAAGCTGATGTGTGGAAAGAACCTAAAACATCCTTGTCCTTCTCTTATTTAATAACAAAAGGATCAGTAGCCTTTAAAATACCTTAAATTTACCTTATGTTTTGAGGTCAAATCAAAAGAAGATTTTTTTTTCTAAGGATTGCATGATGTCATACTATGTGATCCAAAAATTCAGCAATATTTTATAAAGAGTTTACAGTACTGACTGTATTGTCTTATGACTGTGTCTGCAGGAGCACTTTGTATAAAAACTAACAGATTTGTTGCTTGTCAAGCTCCAACGTGGCAGGAAGCACCAAGGAAAAATAAGCTATGTGTGTTCCTGTGATGCTGAATGGCAGCATGACGAAACAACAATATTCAGTGTAGAGAAATACCAAGTGATGCACTTTTGATAAACAGGCCCAGTTTTACATCTGCAATAGCAGACTGTGAACTGGTTGTTGGCACAGTGGAAGGAGTTTTTGCAGTACAGAGTACTTGAGTGTTGCACATAGTTTTAAACTTTGTCTCCAGATGACARACTAGAGAATTACAGAAGAGTGCCAAGAGTGAGCAAAGCAATGGAATGATTCGTGCATAAGGAGTCTTTTAATCTGAAAAAATGAGGACTGATAGGGGAATGTGTGGTGTGGAAAAAGTGTAAGAAGGAGCTGAATAGAGAATAATACAATATCTCAAGTTGGAAGGGATCTGTAAGGATCATCAAGTCCAGATTCCAACTGGTCTTGACTCAAGTCAAGCTCTGGTTTTCCATAAGCGTATTAGTCCCTCATGCTTGCATTGTAAGGAARCAGATTCAAAAGAAAAAGGAGGTCATCCTTTTATGTAAGAGTCCTGCAATTTAACATGGGAACTTACTGTCACAGAATCTAGAATGTTTTCCTGGTTCAAAAAGTAATTAAATCAGATCAATGAAAGAAATGTATATTAGTAGCTRCCAAACCAAAGACATAATCTTTGAAGGCACTGGAGACGTAAATGTTTGAAAAATGAGAGACAACACACTGCTCACAGACACCATGCTAATTCCTCTGGGATTTTTTTTTATTGTCTACTACTAGAAAGAAAATGCAGCAGGTAAACCTATAATCTGATGCAAAATTATATTTGTGTTGGGTTTGGTTTGGGTTTTTAAATACAATTTTTAGGATGTGAAAGAAAATAAACTTCTAAAGAGAATTTACTGACTGTCTGAATTCTCTGAGTGGTATCAATGCAGATAGAATAAAACACACACCTTGCTTGCTTTGTTCAGTTTCTCACTCCCTTTTCTTATTCTGATGAGTAAATGGGGAAAAAAATGCAGATTTCTACGTGGCATGTGTGGAAGGGACATGGCAGTGTGATGAATAAACGTCAYTGTAATTAAAAAAGATATTAGGAATTTTTGGTTGTCTCTTCATTCTGGGCTCTGGTTTTCTTTGGTAACTTTTCCTTTGCTTAGCAATAGACAGCATTCTCCTGCAGCTGCCTGAAGGAAGTGAGAGAGGAAGGAYAGTGAATGGTACAATCTGTCTGCTTTCCCTTGGATGTGGAGGGCATCTCTTCTACAATGATCTCAATCTCTCTCTGAGGGAGAAAAGTGGCAAAGATACTTCTGAACATGGGTCATCCATCTGGTACCAGCCAAGCCAGCACACAGGCGGAGCTTTTAGTACTTGAAGCATCCTGCCCTTGAATATACAAACAGCTTTTGTGCCTGCAGCGGTTATCTGTGGTTTGTGTTTCTTGTGACTGCAAGCAAAGAGGGCAGCAGTTCTAGAGGAGACACAGCTATTAGATTATCTTACCCAGCTGGCTTAAATGATCATTAAAAAGCATCACTTGTTCAAGAGCTGTTTAAGAGGAGCAAAAGTGATGGCTTAATATGGTACTTTTACTGTATTGATAAGAATGAATTMGAAAATGTTATAATACTGGACCCCAGGCTTTGCTATTGAACTGCTGTAAAGCGAATATTTTGCTTTTGCAAAGGTTCTTAGAAAATACTGAATTTCAAACTATTCAACAAGATTTGCAATGAAAATCTTCATTGTATTGTTGCATCTTTTTTCTTCCAGAAATTGGTTGCCCAAATGAAGCAAGATCCACAGGTAACTATTTATTTTTAGATTGGATTGTTTACTGTTACAAATTCAGGAAATAACAGTGCATGAAACTTGAGGATTTTAGATATTTCTCGATCACCTTCTTCTTAGCTAACACAGTGTTTAGAAGAAAACTTACAAACAGGTTTTTGAACAATGACTGTTGGATTGTTTAAAACAAAACCAAAATTCTTGCTGTTGTGGAGCCTTTTGCCTCATACATATGCTTAATTGTTTTAATCAAGTCACTTTTCTGGGCTATGGTGCAGTTCAGATGTACAGTAAGTTTCTGATTCTATTGGAAGCTGCTCCCTATAAAAGCTGCCATTATTAGCAATATTTTTTTTTTGAATATCAGAAGGCTCACAGTACAACAAGAGAGAGGGTATTCTGTCCAAGGAATTTTGTCTACAAAATATAACTTAAGACTGGTCAGATTGCTTGTCTTGGGTATCTTATCAGCACTGTAGTGTCCACAGAACGGGCACTTGGCCTTGGGAAGTTTCAGAGCTACTGAAACTGGATAACTGGACTCCTTGCATAGACAGCAGTAGTCATCCCTTTCCTGATGACTGTGTAAGATCCCTGGGTTTTCTTGCACAGCAGTTAAACACTCCAGTATGCTGGATGGGGATGTGGAGTTCTCAAACAAGTCTGCAATGTTGAGTAGAGAGATAAATGCAGCTCACTTGAGGATTTGAGCTCCCATCCCCATACAATAGTAAATGTCCTGTATTTTCTGAATGTACATTTTTTTTTCTGAGCTCAGTGAAGTGAGAAGACAGTTTTTAATAACACTCAAGTAGTTAAACCTGTGAGAGAGGGAGGGTTAAGMAGGGTATATTGGAAAATCTGTTTTCTAAAACTGATGGGTATCAGTTTCTTATTCTGATGGGTTTTGGGTAATATCTCCTGCTCTTATTTGCTGGTCAGGTCTGCAAGCAATTGGTCAGCAGAGCAGTTTGCTTTCAGTTCATATTTGCTGAAAGTGAGGTCATGCTGTGAGCAGCCATGCAAAGTTCTAGAGTCAGGAAAAGTAAAGCTGGTCCCTATTTCCAATGCTCTGAATGCATTTTTATCCCAGATTATTAAGTAGAATCTGCAAGAAGGGAGGCTGACTGGTCCATATCTGGTTTTGCAGAAACTGGAGACTATCTGCAAGCTGAGATCAAAATGCATTTCAAAATTGTATGGAAGAATATAAAAATAGGGAATATGCATGTAGTTCCTCTAATGACATTAGCCTTGTGTTATAATATTTCTGCCCAGCAGACTAAACTTGCATGTAACAGAGTATAAAAACTTTACAACATAAATGAGAACCAAAAAGTGAGAAAGGAGAAAAATTAAGGGAAACTAGCTTCTCTTTCTGCAGAGCTTCTTTCTGCAGAGCTTCGCAGGTTTTAAACTAAGGACAGATGTTTCTTTAATTTTCTTTTTTTCAGTAGGAAAGAAAAAGTCCTGATAAAAATTGTTTTCTGTCTGCAATGTTCTAGTGATGCTTATGGCTTTCAAATCTGAGACATAGAAAAGTGCTACTGTAAGCAAAGTGCTGATACGAATGACRTGCCAAGGCAATTGTAATTCTCTTTAGTACAGTCTAAGGCATAAACATACATGGAAATAAGGACTTAGGTATGTTTGCCTTTAACTATTACACGTCAATTAAAATTTAATAGATATGTTTGATACTMTACACAGTYAAAAATAAATGTCTTTACATAAGTAGCATAGGTGAGAATGTTTTAGGTAACATACCATAGCATACTGTTATATGCAGTATGATACTATTGTATTACATATTAACAAACATTTATTGTTTAATTTGTAAACTTGATGAAATGTACAAATGTGCTTTATAATGTGATAAGCACTAATGGATGTTTTAATGAAATCTTTTTTCCAAATTGAGCTGTCTTTCTGAGTGCTAGAAAGGTCCTCTGATTATTGTTGCACTCAGTSACTTAAGTAAGGCTTTGTTGAGCCTCTTGAATTTTATTGGCTGTACATCCAGAGGTGCTGTATTTGTAGTACACTATGCAAAAAACAAACAAACAAAAAAAACCCACCTTCCTGCTACTACTCTATGTTAACAAATGGAATATCTTTCTCACAGATATTTTTTCTTTCTAATCAGAACGCTGATTTGAAGAAACAGCTTCATGAACTTCAAGCCAAAATCACAGCTCTGAGTGAGAAACAGGTAGGGAAACAGAGATATATTTTTAACACCATGTTCTAAAGATGTCTCTTTTCCCGGATTCCATGAGAGCTGCTAAACCTTTAAGTGCAGAAATAAGTGTGGGCAACCAGACATTTTTGATTTTTATTGGATTTCTCAACAAAGGATAGGATGAGTTATTGTGAATCTATCAAACAAGAAACTAGTTTAATCAGTGGAGGCTGTAGCAGTTTTTCTTGTGTTGAAACGAATGTTTTAAATTAAGGGAGATGGAAAAATAGATTAATTTTGTCGCTTTCTTTATTAGTATCTTAAAACTTCCAAACRAGACCATTCTGGTTTAGGCAAATCTTTAGATTTTGACTTAGTAGGCCCACACTGTGTATATGGGTGAGTATGCTGGAATTTTTCTTAATGTCTAGACCAAMTAAATTTATGTCAGTTATGGGTACTTAATAGACAATTTGAAAATTAGTTGGATGTTTTTATCATGATAAATTACACCACAACTGTCTTATATTTGCCATTTGGTAGGAATTCTCTTTGACAGTTCTAAAGTATGAGTAATCATTACAACTGAATGCTTAACAGAAAGACTGTTGAACTTGAGCATGGGCTTCGTGAGCGACAAGAAGAAATATATGTAACATTGAGATATCTACAAAACTTGTTCTCACTTTTGTTTTTAAGAACATAAAAGAGCAGCGCATASACAAACACCTCATACACCACACCATCCCATCCTTAGTAAACTGACTTAAGCAGTTCCTTAATTGTATTACTTAATGTATCAGTAATGGAATCAATTTAGGTCAACAGATTAGATCTTTGGAAGGGGAAAATATTTTAGAGCATASGTAAAATGCGTAGTGTTTCAACTAGATACCTCCATTCACCTGTTACTAGCTGCATGTGTCCTGTTTTGAGAATGATTATTCCTAAGAAAATGTCCAGACAATGATTAACATTTGTCTAGAAATTTTGTTTACTGAAAAAAATTATAGTATGTTTTAATAGGGGAACAGTGAATCCAAGAAGAAACATGTAAGGATAATAAAGAAAATGATTTTTTAATGAGAATAGTAGTTCAACAAAAACGGAGGTTTTGCTGATGTGATAGCATGCGTCTCTTGAAGGTGATTTATTCTCTAAAACCAGCATGAGCCTCTGCATGGGGCTATGTCTCACAGCAAGCTGTTTCAGGATTCTCTGGTAAGCTCTAGATGCCCATGGTAATTTCAAAATGAGCTTGTCCTGATGCCATGAAGCAAGCTGTATTGACTACCAGTTCATGTGAGGAGCATGAACAGGTGGTGAGATCCTGTGTGGAATGTAAGAAAGCAAGTACATCTTACCATAACTTTTAAACTTGTATTTATACACTTGTATTTATAACTCTCTCTAGTTATGCTACGTAGTAGTCTATACTAACATGTATTTTAAATTACCCATCACTAGAAATGCACCTATATATTTTCTGTTGAGTTCTAACTACTAAAGGACACTTGATCATAGGATGAACATGGGTTTTCAAAAGATGTTGAAAAATGTTTCACTTTACTTATACTACACAGTGCGTACAGTCAGTATGAAGTCACGGTAGTTTGTTTCTTTGTGTTTTCGTGRGTTTGATTATCAGAACAACAGTGAACTTCTCTATGATTACTGAAGTTTAAATATTTTTGTTATCTCTACCACTGGACTGCAGAGCTGCCAGTGTCCCAGATGATAATGTTGTTAAAAGTATTGTGCTGCTAAAATGCAATGGTCGTGGCAAATGTAAGTTCTGGGAAAAGAACAACTTCCCTATGCAAAGGAGTTCTCACTCACTTGGTCTTTATTTGCAGGAATCTGTTGTATAGAAATCTGTGACTTAGCAATGCTGTTGAGTAGCATCTTAAGAAACTACAACAAAGCCCTTGTTTCTGTTTTCACTTCCAGTTCTCTTCAGGAAAAATAATTATCAGTTTTTTAATGGGTAGAATATTAATCAACAATTTAATTTTCACACAGCATGGAACAATGTGCAGTTGTGCATAGTAAATATAATGGTTTACATCGTGCAGTGCATGTGTTAAAAAGGAGCGCAACATGTGTGATCTATATTCTTGCATAGAGCCAAGTAGGTTTTTCGTGCCTGATGTTCAGTGAGTAAATTCTGAAGACCCAGCTCCACTGTGGGCAGTTATAGGTTGCATGTTGGTCACTGATCAGCTTTTAATGAAGTGTGAGAARCTAAAGTTCCAGCCTGTGTGGCATCCCTACTTGGAGACATGGAGCTGAGACCCTGGTGTTAGAAAGGTAGAATAATGAAATATTTCTGGCACGGGAAATGCTATATCACCCTCATGCACGCTTTTTCTTTGCTCTCTTATTTAATAAAGTTGCATGAAGACTTGTGCAAGAATCAAGTCAGTGGTAGGTTTAGTGAAAAGCTTTYAGTTGCTTTAGGACTTCTCTCCGTTTCTGAAGCATTGTGAGAATAGTGCCGACACTTGCTGCCACTCGCTGCAGTGATTCATAGTGGCTTAGGTGTCTTGCTGAGAATTAATAATGACAGTTCTGTTCAGAAGTTTGTGGAATTGAGGAGATCTGGCAAAGTACAGAAAGAAAGCAAGTAGGCTGTACAGCGTGTAGGCTTAAACCTAAAAAAATTTGTTAGCTGATGCACAGTTGAACTGTTACAGCATAAGGTATGTCATATATTCATGTGTTTTTTTGAAAATGTCAGAGGTGAAAATAAGGCTTTGATTTGTTACACCTGAGAGACGATGGATCAACGTATGCTGAGTATGTTAACACTTGAAAGTAAAGCTACAAAAAGTGAAAGAAACTTATTTGAAGATAACTTGCATTTGAAGGGCAGTAAGTATGAATTCTTCAGACTAGTAGATTTCCCTCTGCTATTATTTTCACAGAGCTCTAAACTATGCCTGCTTCTTTACTAATCTGAGGGCAATAAGGGGAATTCAGTTTAACAGTATTGMACCTCAGCTGTAAAAGTGAGAGCTGCAGTTTAGAAAGTCTGAATGCATTGGTCTTAAAACTTTCTTTCCTCTTTCTTTCCCCACCCCCCTCTTCCATAAAGAGAAGTCAAGAGTAACTTTTTGCAGAGCAGTTGTAATTGGCAAATCTAAGCTTGGATTGTAAATGTGAATTATTTCTGTTGCTTTGAAGTACTGTTTTTTATTATGTTTTCACATCTTTGGATGAAAGTCATAGTCTTAGCACATTTTCCTTCACTTGTTATTCTGCAATAGTGTTWTCTCTTGGCGATCCGTTTTGTAGAATTTTGCCCACAATTACTTATCACTATTCAGCTTTGTCTGGGTTAAATACACTCTTTACAATAAAAACCAAAGAATGTATTTTCAAKTTTTTCCATGAGGAAGTTTCTTAGGGTATACTTTTTTTATTTTGGGGAGGTGGGCTGCAAATTGGTAACAATGACACTAGTGAAAGACARAGATAGAGCAGGGCTAGCATAAAGGATCAGGAGGGATGTAATCTTGAAGTAATACCTTTTCTTCTGCCTCTTTTCCTCCACAGTTAATTTATAAAAAAAGAACATGAACATACAGATGTATCATGATTGAGTCCATACCATAATAGTAATTTTCTTCAATGACAAGGAAAAGGTCATTTGGGAAGCAAAAAAAAATTTTAGCAATATTGGGTCAGATATAGAGAAATTTCTAAAACTGTCCTTGTCACAAAGTCTTGGAAAAGTTAGAKCAACATTCTGTCTTAAATGTGTAAGAAAGCTTACACAAATAGTCTTTTGTCTCTGTGACAAAAGGGTGATGGTGATAAGCATGCACTAAAAAATCACACGGCTCTTTCTCTTATACTTGAAAATAAAATGCAAATGTCTCTTTCTGTAGTTCAGTGAAATTAATYGAATCTTCAAATAAACAGTGTTGTGAAAACTAGACTTGTATTCTAATCCATGTCCTCTTGACATGGAAAGAATAAAGTGGATTCCTTTGTTATTTTGCTTTCTGAAGAGCTGTATATATGCAGGAAAATGTACTCAGAAATAGTTGTCAGCATATATATGCTATGTGGGGATACTTGTAGTTTTATTTTTTCACCGGGGAAAAACTTTAACACACTTCATTGTGAATAGTAGTTGAAATTGTAGAATGTAATTAGAAAAAATGCACACCGTAAAAGCAAGTTTATCTCTATTATTATGAATAGKCAGATCTAGTGAATTGTGCTTGTATTTAGAGTTTACTGCAAATTGAGATAGATGAGATTATTCTAAGTCCTGTATGTTCAGGGTGAGGCACCTTTTAACCCTGCCATTAAATAGCGAGTAAGAAGAAAGGGGATTTGGGAAAGACTTAAAAAATGATAGTGTAATTTAACCATATTTTCTTATAGTTGAATAAATGTAAATGTAAACATGTGGTTTAGACTGACAAAGGAAACTTGTTATTTAAGTCTTCAAAAACTGTCAGAAATAGCTTTTAAAGGTTTCTGTTGCTATATTTGTTACAGGTACCATAACTGAGTAATGAAAAGATTGGTGATGTGCATTAATTCATCCTATGAGACTGTGTTCTTCTTTAACAGTTGTCAATCACGGTAAAGGTGAATTTTTATGGAGGCTTTTTGAGCACATTATCAGAAAATTGTACCYGAAACATCATGTTCTGTAAAGAGAAGAAGCAGTGCTTTGATGAGGGGAAAATAAGCTCAAGAAAGCTAGAGAGCARGAGGGAAACTGGGTACTAGTAGCAGGTAGGAAAGAGCACTTCATGCTTGTGCATAAAAAGGTARGCAAGTGTCATGTTCCAACCGTGGGGAACTGAGAGTTCTTTTAAAATGGATGGTCAAGAACGAAATGAAGTCAAACGACAAAACAAACTTTGTATCTCAGAACCATTTATTGGCAATGAGAAAGTTGAAAAAGCGAGAATTGCCCACTAAACGGGGCTGGAAAAGACAGCAAAGGAGAAATAAAAATGGAAAAAGGATAGGGAGAGAGAGAAAGGAGACAGAGGGCAAAAGCGGGCATCACCACTAGCAGGACCGTGGGGTGCAGCCGACATCCACATGACAGGGGTGAGCACGCCTGAGGGGAGTGCAGCTCGGGGAGAGGAGTGCGGCTCCCGCGGCCACGGGCTGCTGGACACACGGTGAGTGGRCACTCGGACAGCTCCGGCACCCTGGGCAGAGATGGAGCGAGGATCGCGGCAGAGGGTGAGGTYGGARGCAGGCTGGTGGCTCAGGCAGGACAGGCAGCGGCTGGGTCAGSYGAAGGAGTGGGGTGAGGCGGATGCTGACCTCAAGGCTTGGAGGGCAGCCGGTGTCCTGCCAAGTGCCCAGCAGAAGGGAAGGCAGATACACAGGGGCCAGCAAGAGCTAGCGAAGGCAAAGACCAGGCAGGCCCCGAATTGTGGCCCAAAGTTAGTGGCTAAAAGCAGAGTAAAAACTGCCCTAAGTCCAGTCCCAGAAACTCGTGGTTAAAGCATAAAAAACATCCTCAAAGCTCAGATCCTCCATGTTCATCTCAAAAGGCTCATGCCGAGAAGCTTGTGGTGCAGTTACTTTTTATACCCCCTGGCTCTTCCCAAAGTCCACCTGCTAACCAGGAGACAATTGGCTCAGTCCAACTTTCTGCTGCAGTCCACTGGTGGACCCCTTCCACCATCTGATTGGAGAAGTGTCTCTGGGGAGTGCAGTTTCCTGCTGACTGCCTGTGCCAGGTGAGGTGTTGCCAGGCAAGTCCCCCCAGAGACAACCTTTCTTCCATCTCCTGGTTGCCTCCTGCAAACTGCACGTGTGCTCTCCCTCCCCACATGCCTCTGACAACCATTGTTGTGGCAAATCAAGATTAAAATGGCTCCTCACAGCAAGGTATGCTTGTGTGTTTTTGATAAACCTGTTGAACACCATCAGAATTTAGGACTAAAAATCTGGAAATAAATAATAAAGTCACKACTTATTCCAGTTTTGTCCGGAATTTCTGATAGCTCCTTTCTCYAAGATTGATCAAGAATGTACTAAAATGCCAGTTACTCTGTCAGCAATAGATCAAGTCTGCAAATATGCCATATGAACATTTAGTTACTAATAACTTGAGGCAGGTGATGCTTAATTTCAGTTCCAGTTGTTTATGTGGAACTGTATGTATTACTAAACACTTCTTTTCAAAGTAAATGGCATGAATGATAAAGATATGCTGATTTCTATGTAACTGCAATCATCCATTTATGCCAACTGTTTATAAAGCAGTTGTAAAATATTTGAAAAAAATACTGTTTGTAGAATCCTTCTTAGATGCTTTGAAGTAGTCAGTCATTTTTTCTTGTCAGAAAGATACTGGTCTATCTGGACATAAGGAGAAGTAAGTTAACTGCCTTGGTGAATTGTCAGGTCCTTTTGAACTCTCTGATCAGTGTGAACAGCACCTGTTTAGAGGTGAATATTGAGAAATCTGCATAAGCTTACTATTTTAATCTTTGATATTTATTTAATTTGCATCCAAATATTGTGTGAAAATGTGAATATAATGACTTCTCATTAASTTATAATCTTCCATATTCTCAAGATATACTGGCTGAAGCAAATTTTGGATGTTGCACAGATGATGGTAGATAGGCAGACTGCATGCATCTCTCCCTGCTGCCTCTTTTGCCCCAAACTCTCTTGCAAAACTGATGTTATAATCATTTGTAKATGACTGAAATATTGATAAACTGTCTCAGACCTTTTGTAAAGCTTAAATCTTGATTAAACCCATACTGGCATGTAAACGTGGATTTCCCATTCTTCTCTTAATGTAGCTCCACCTAGACTTTTCACTGTTGGTTTGTGAGCTTAATTTTGGCATATCTAATGTACATTAACACTGGAGTAACTCAGTTTAGGAAATGTAAGTGACCATTTTGTGATATCATTAAAAAGAAGAAAAACTCTGTGCACCTCCCCCCTGATACTCTTCCTTCAGCACTGATTTTCTGGCTCAACTTTAAATTTTTGAGTTTGTGCAGTATTTAAGCCAGATTTGAAGGCAGCTGGAGAASTTTTTTAATTGAACCTAGTTGGATACATCTTTCATCTTCATATAAGCCAGGGCATGACTCCAAAATAGCCTACTCTGCTTGAAAATCAACATTGTCAATAGAAAATGTGCAATTAAACTACAGTATTTCCTTGAAAATCCCCTACTGATGGAGARAGTTGGTTATCAGATGCTCCTGCATGTTTTGACTTGCTGGATAGCCTCACACATCAGTAGTTATTTCAAGGTCTACTATTCTCTTTTCCCTTTTATAGTTGGAGGAAAGACAAGCAAAGCATTAGATGATGATGWCTGGGATTTAGGTTGTTTTGTATAGCACCCTTAAATGCCTCTTAGWTGGATGCTGGGAAAAGGGATTAAATCTACTAATGAATTTTTATAAGTTAAAACAGATTAAAGTGGTTCATTCTGGTCTGTTCTGCATGCCTCAGTGGAACAACCTAACAGCCACAGAAACAGTATTTTGATTTATTCTAATTGTATCAGGGTTAGAAAAGGAATCAAATCCATGCATCTGCTTTTCAGAGCCTTATGGATCTCTGTTGGAATTGTTTGATCCCCAGCTTTTCTGAAGTGTGTTGAATTTTGGAAGGGAGAAGACAGAAAGACAGTGTGTCCAATGTTTAGAATACAGGGAAAAGCTTGTCTCTGCTGTTTGTTCTCTGCTGCCTGGTATTTGATTTGAAAATAAGCCACTTTCTGAGATGTGTTTTTTTTCTCACTATGAGTGGCTGGCTGTATTACAGCTATGGGCTAAAATACTTTTATTACTAAATATGAYCTTATTTGTTGGTATTACACCAAGAATAAGGCTTACTCAGGTAGACAGTGTTAGGTGGTGTTTTCCAACATATGGGTGAGTTACACCCTCATAAGATATTGAAGAACCACTCAGTTCAACTGCTTGTGCAAAGATTTGAAAAGGACCGAGATGGATGTGGTAAYGTTGCATTGCTTTTGTAGTGCTTGTTTGGAATTGTTTTCTCTTAGTTGTGCTGGCTTTTACAGGTGGACTAAAGGTCCTTTGTGGTGGACAAATAAAGAGAAAATACACCTTTCTGGAAGTGRTTTAGAGAGATGGCATATTAAAGGAAGCGTGAGTGGGCCAAATGCATATGCACTTTTTATAAAGTATTTTCRGATTTCGCTTTTCTAATTGAATGTTGTTTGTCCTTATTATTCTCACTATGCATTTTTTCCTCATTTTGTTGTGGAGACTTGTGATAGGCTTGGGTCTTGAAAAGCTTAAAGAGTGAACAAACCTAAAGTATTAAAGGGTAAGAACGCCCTTCACAGTGTTTCATGAAGTCTCTGTGCTTTATTTTCTGTATTGACACTGTTGGAGGCAGAGAATGCAGTGTCTTCATCCTTAGAAAATTTTGATGTTCACTGAACTGATAATCTGGTATATATTTTCTGTTCATGGAAATAATTAAGAGTGTTTTATTTTTTTCTAATATGGGCCAAGTTAATGTGAATTCACCTATTTCTTGTCATTATATGTAGTCACTTTCTTTCAATATTCTATTCATTTCTCAGTTAACTTTTCAAACACTTGTGCTGACCTTCAGAAAAATCCAGAAAGTGTATAGTCTCTTAATATCAATTTTTCCCCTGCTGTTAGATTGCAAGTTGGCAGAGACATCTGACATGGTGTCAGGGAAGATAGGTGATGGCCAAAGTGTAGGTTTTCTTGGTGTGTTTTTATTTGTTTTAATTAGGTCCATTATTCTTTGAGCTTTTCTTTAGGTCTTCCTTTGTCTTAAGTTTATCAAACCTGGTAGTCATGTGCAAGGTGTCTTCTTTCCCCACTAATTGTAATATAACAGGTTRATGTAGGTAGTGGCAACTGCAGAATTCTGATGGAAATTTTGCTTTAATGAGGTCTGGATGTGGGGGATCAGTRGAGTGGTGGAGACACCACCTGGAGACATTTTGGACAAGAGAACCTAATTTTTATCATTCAATGTTGTCTTTGTGAAGATAACTCGCTCTCTACTTACTGTAAAAAACTACTAGCATGATTAGGCTTCAGTTCATTGCTTGTTTTCCCTACAGAGTGTATTTGATGTGTTCTATGAAATAGAATTTTTGTTCTATTCTGTCTTTTTTTTTTCAATTCTAAGTGTCTTCTTACAGTAGACTTTTAAAAGCTAGCAGGGAGAGAGTCCTTGAGTTGCGATGAGCATGTCTTCTTTGTCCTGTGAACTCCTCTCTCCAAGTTAGGTGAGGCAAGTTAGAAACAGTTAAGGAGCTACAATTACTTCTTTATTTTCACCCACCTTTTCTTTCTCAAGGTTTTTTCAGTAAAATGTTGGCAATGTGTCAATAGTAAATGGCCATTAGTGTGTAAAAAAGTTGAACCCAGACTGCCCTGTGTAGCAAGGAGAAATGAGCCAGTTTTTTCCTTACTCAATAAGGAAAACCTCAGTGATTGTTTGTACTGTTTATAGAAGGCAGGACTTGTTTACCTTATTTTTCCCTTAAAAACAGAAAAATTACATTGGAGCTATAATACATTATGTGAATTTTTGAGATATATGCTTTAGAGCTGCCTGATGTCATGCAGAACAGTGACTAACTATCCTTTTATTTAAGACTTCTGAAAATTTGAATACTTGGCAGTATTTAAGCCTGTGGAGTCTTGCTCCATATCCATTCACTCTCTTTATAAATTGCTTCATTTTCAGTCTAGTATGCTGGTTTTTTAGAGCAGTGGTTGGTTCTTTAGAGTTGCAGCCAGCCCAGAGTGGTGTGGAAGTGCATGATTGTCAGCAGCTTTCTAACATCAAAAACTCYGCATGCACCTTTAGGCTAGTAATGGGTTAGGTTTGGACAAAATTAGTTTCTTTGGTTCTCCAATTCATTCTTAATTTTGTCATATATCTTAAGAAACAGAYACATCCCATTGTCCAAGTAAATAATTTGGGGAAAGCAGTTTACAGCATCCCAGTACACTAAGCTCTTAACATTTGTCTGCTAGGTAATTAAAAGTGTGCGGCCTAAACAGACTGTTGTCTGTTTGAAACTAGGAAAATTAGTATATACTAATTTCCTTTAAATATTCACTTAGACATGACTATCACAAAATAAACTTAGAATTTATAACATTTACAGAGAATTGATGAGACACTGTGTAATTTCTCTGAAATTACTTAAAAATGTATTCAAGTAGCTGCATAGTTTTTTTATGACAGTTTCAAGAATCAAATATGAAATTTCTTCAAAGATGTTAATTGTTGAGCAAAATACAATTTAGTTAAATGAGAAATGCAGACACGACAAAATTTAGTTTTTATCTGCTAATAGAAAGATCTTTTGGAGAAGGTTTTTAGTAATGAAATGTCAAGAGTATTCTGTAGAAATTATTATGAATTTGCAGATCAGTTTGGGTTCTTGAAGATTCTCTGCAACCTTTTGTTTGGAGCTATGTGCATCTCCTTCTAACAGGAGCATTGGGTCAGACCCTCAGTGAGTGTCAATTCWGATTTTAAAAGCTAATAAAATCCTATGGCTAGTGTTCAGTAATCATTGATATTAAGCCACTTTTACTTTTTAGTTTTGCATCTTTTCTTCTTAGACTAGCAATCTGAAGGTCTTTTAATCCCTCTTGCATGGAGAACTATAGAGAGGAAACTTMAAGAGCTCACAGAAATTGATAGTTTGAATGCAAATGTCTCTGGGTGCTGCAAGAAGTAAAGCAGTCTCTCTAACAGAGACAAGCAAAGTGGTCTGTTGGGTAAACTAGCTTGCCAGCTGGATGGATCTGCAAACAGATGTTTTTTTTTTCACTGTGGTCACCAAAAATTTCTAGGTGTAATTTCTAGGTGTTAGTCATAAAACCTTACTTAATTTTAGACATTCATAAAACCTTACTTAGAGTACTTAGAAGAGAGGAAATACAGTCAAACCATTTTAGAAAGAGCTGTACTAGCTGGGTGTACCTTACTGATGCGCTGCAGTGCATTTTCTTGGATGCACCAGGTAAAAACACAGTKGATGATTTTGTTGTATCTTTGTAGTAAATGCCAGATACATTGCTTTTATTGTTTGCAGTGGGAAGGTGCATTATGTTAATATAAAAATGTGTCAGGTGCTGTATCCCTAAACCTTTGTTTTTCTTTTAAGAATGCAGGCAATAATCAAAGTGTAATGTAGGACAACCCTGCAGCAGCAGGKTTGTGGCACTATGTGGGACATTAATATAGTGTACCTGTTTATGGTAACATCACCTCAGACTGCAATATGGCAGTGGTAGGTTTAAGTTCATGCATGATATTCTGGGGTTTCTATTGAATAGTAAGTTCCTGCCTTCATGCTCAAGAACAAAGTTTCCAACTTGAAATTCTGCATTGCGTTTTATTCTGCTTTTTAGTTTTGAATGTAAATGCCACTTTTAAACTAAATTTCTTCACAACAAGAGTTAGTATTTAATAAGCTTTTCCATCCCCTACAATAGTTGATATGCTCTCAAAGCATGGATGCTACTGCACAGTGCATAGGAAGTAATCTAGGTAGCCCTTTTTAGAAAGTAAAGCGTAAATAAACAGGGTTTACCCTTTCCTCTTTCTTTATTCTGCATATCTCTTTTTGCTGTATTAAGTGATGTAAACACTTTATTCCATCATTCATAGTAGGTTTATATAATTTGGYTTTAGCTATGTGGAATTAAACTTGATGCACTTCTGAGAATAATCTTTGTGGATTCCAAGTTATTGAAAAGTTATTGAATGAAAATTGCTGCYCATTTGAAGCTTTGCAGGTGACAGATTCTCCTTCACCTTCGTAGTTCACTTGATTATATTTTTGAATGGTGTCTGTTTTGCTAGCTTTTAAATTTCTCTATTCAGGAAAGTGTGTTTTAAACACCATGTGTATTATAGCACTTAGCACATAGTTAGCTTCCCTTCTGACCTCTCCTGAGTTAGCAGGAGACCCACTTAACTGACACACATACAATCATTTTGAGCCTTAGCTTTCAAAAATATTTTAGTGGGTCAGATGTCTCCAAAATTTCATTACATCCTTTATTTGCCTTTAAAATATTAATGATCAGCTCTTGCAATATGCTGATTARGACTAGAAAATGCTGAGGCAGAAAGTTTGTCTTAGCACTTATGGTACTGGAGGTTTTTCTGTGTTTAGTTACATGTTTGGCACAATAGAAATATTCTAAGATTATTTTAGCTTAAGTCCCTTCCTTGAAAAGGCAAGGTTTGAGTAATTGGTTACACAATGTCTAATAAACTTCTGTAGGAAAGAAGAAATGAGTTGTTGATTAAAAATTTACACCATCTTGAGGCATATGGCAGGGGTATTTTCTTGTTTGTTTGGGGGTTTTTATTACAATTATGCTCACATGATAGAGTGTCTGTGCTCTCTTGGGCTGGTTCGGATAGTCAGTAAATCTCAGAAAATAGATCCCTCTTCCCCTTCCTCCCCACCTAATATTTTGAAAATTAATTGTATGAATTTCTGTGAAGTTATATTTTCTGCTAAYAGTGTCTAATAAAAGCACTGCATTCTGGGAAATGCCACATGCAGAAATGCTGGGTGTTGAAATAACCTTGGGCTCAGTTCATAAACTACACTAAAGCTTGGTAGTATTACTGCTGTGTCAGGCTGAAAGGCAAATCCAATTAGCTTGGAGCAGAATACGGGCAGGAGTGTGTCTGGAGCAAAACTGAGGAAGGCAGGACGGCAGAGGCCCTATTAGCAGCCATCTCTGAGGAKAAAGTTTGCACTAAGCTTGGTGTTGTTACTGGGTCTTTTTTCTTATCAATGGATTTGGGTATTGGGGTATTTGTACTCTGATTTGAAGGTTTTGTAGGAGCTTGGCCTATTCTCTGTCTTTGCCTTACTGGGATTTGGTGGGCAGCGTTTGTATCTCTGGCTGTAGCTTCCTTTCCATTATTGAAGAAGTCATGGCATAAGGTGCTTATTGATGCCAAAAGAGAAAGTTTTGCCTCTGGTGCTTGGGTTTGGATTATAAAAACAGTTGCACCCAAATGGACTTTCTACTCTTCAGAACATTTGCCATTCTGTTTGCTTGTCTAATCTCTATTTGCTTAGTGTTTCCCAGTCCATTTCTGCTTTCATACCTGCTTTTAAAGGAAACTGTTCAACTGTGTCATGTGTTTACCTCATTCCTGCTTGAACTATTCCTGTTCACTGGAGAAGAAGCCGATTTTGCAGCCCACTTACTATTTCTGGAAGTCAGCAAAGAGGAGACTTTGGAGAGAGGGAGGGATGCATCACCTGAAAGGATGATGCAGCTTGTGCATATCCTGTTTGCACTGGTGCATGCTGTGGTGGTTTTACAATTGGGAAATGGCCCCAAAGTAGGCCTGTACTTTCAGTGAGCTGAAGAGATGTGACAATGATGGGGAGCAAATGTGGTGTCYTAAGAAATAAAAATCACTTGTTACAAGGCTTCAGATACTTTAGCATTTATATTCAAACTGCTTTGGTAAGGAGTCCAATTAAGTTTATARAAAACATAGTAATAAGAAAGTATCCTTAAATATATTTTTTCCCWCAGTGCATTCTGTTACCTTGCCTATCTTAAAAAATGCGGACTGTTTTGGAATCTTGTATTTTGTAAGTCTGAGTACATTTCCAGAAATCAGTTGGTTRATGTATGGCATACAAGGTATAGAAAGAGTTATTCCCTTACTATGTTGCAGGTTATAGAACATAAATTTAAGGAGCTTTTGGACTTTTTATTTTGTAACAAGCCTTTGGTAACTCATACTAGAGAAATACCTGCTTTTTTAAATAAATGCTTGACTTACACAGAAAATACCCCCAAGCCTAGTTTTTAAAAATTGCTATTTTCTTTGTCTTTTCCTAATGGCCCTTGAAAGGCTATAAGCAGGTTGCTGAGAAATATCTATTTAAGAATATCCTGTAGTTGGGCTGGTGATAACACTTTATAATGTCATGTGGAGCTATTGAAGCTTTGTGCAGAAATGAGGAAAGTCAGATTGYACTTCTTTACATTGTCTTCCTCTTAAGCCAGTGGTTCCAGCACTGTGCTTCCAAGGCATCAAATTCACTCTGTTTCAGAGACAAAACTGAGTTAGTATCCCATACCTTATAATTTTGTAAGTTGTGATTATATGGCCACTTTGATTATGCTTCAGATTAGACAGCTGCTGTGAAAGCTGTGACCTGTCCTCCTGCCTGGTCTAGCTGCTGACTTCTGCTGCTCCCTTGTGCTGGAACTTGTGCTCATGTTGCTGCTCAGTGACTGTAGTCAAAAAGTTGTCTGGCTGAAGACTAACTCTGAGATGTGCCATTTTTTTTGAKGATGATCCATTTCACTCACTTGGCTTGTGTGCAGTTGAACACAGCTTTTAGCATAAGAGAAGTGGGGGAAAGGAAGAACTAAAACAACGGAAGGGTGAAATAGTTTTCATTTGAYAACTGTCTGTATTTATCCTGCACCAAACAGCTGCATAACCACAACTTTGAACCCAGTCTGTGACTTGGTAGTTTCCTTTTCCCAGGGATGCAGATCAAACAAATGTACCTGCAGCTCTAAATGGCAGCAAAGAAGGGAGGCTGTGTCTGTCTTGCTTCTCCCACTGGAACAKCTGATCTACATAGTAGCCCTATGCATGAAGCAGGCACAACAATAGCAGTATACCCAAATGCCTGGAACTAGAGGATGGAGATTGTTAAAGATGGACATGGAAAATTTCTGTTGAAGCTTTGCATTTKGTTTGTCACAATTGATACTATTTTCAGTATTACCTAACACTACAAGTATGAAGATGAAACACAGAAAAAAATCTAAAGTAGTTCTCGAGTGTTCTTTGAAGAACTGAATTCTTRTAACTTGAGTTGTGTATAGGAAGAATAGCTGAGAAGACTTTTTGGAAGCTGACAGCAGAGAGCAACCTGATTTCTTATAGCATTATGATTTTTGTTAAGCAAATTTCAAACAGAATTACTAGGAGACAGAACTATTAAATTCTGCATGAGAGCTTATGTTGGAAATCCTGAGGGTTTCAGTATAGATGATGTATAGTAGGTCCAAGCAGGAAGCAATGAGGTATCTGAAATCTTACACAGATTCTTTGTTTATTGCTTAATCTCTGGCKTTGAATAAAATAATTTATGGATGACAGAAAATGAGACCTAAATGATAGCCRCTGTGRGTATCCTCACTCCTGCTATCCAGTTATAACAAAGGAGGAAGCTGGTAAATTCTGCCTRGGAGGATATGAGTTTTTTCACCAGTTGCTTTTGTTTTCAGTGGTCTTACATAGCCATAGCTCCAGAGACAATTTGTCCTGTATTTGGAGCTTGGTTAAAAATTGTTGTGTTGCTTTTTATGCATGAATTGGAATAGAAACAAGTGAGGTTTTTTTCCTTCTAACTTTTGCAGAGTGGATTCAGCTTACATAATAGCAAAGCGATTTGTTTGTGACATTTGAGTTGTATTGGTTACAGGCTATAGGGGTGTTTTCTCTGAATATCTATGGGAAGATTCCTCTGTGTCCAACAAAACGATTCCACCCAGCTCTGAGATGGACCTGTCAATGGCTGAGGCTGAATCCATCAGCAGTGGTAGTAGTGCTTCTGAGTTAACACATTTAAGAAGGAAAAAAATCAAGTTGTTGTGCAGAAGAAGATCGCAGCCAGAGAAGGGACGAAAATATGTGAGAGAAAGCTCTGCAGACACCAAAGTCAGTGAAGAAGGAGGGGCAGAAGATGCTCCAGGTGCTGGAGYAAAGATTCCCYTTCAGTCCATGGTGCAGACCGGGATGAGTCAGGCTGTGCCCCTGCAGCCCATGGAGGTGTTTGGTGGAGCAGCCTTCCATCTGCAGCCTGTGAAGAAGCCCAGATCAGAGCAAGTGGAGGCTCAAAAAAAGACTGTGACCCAGCATGTGGGAAGCCCTTCCTTGCTGGAACAGGCTCTTGGCAGGACCCATGTACCTGTGGAGAAARGAGCCCACGCTGGAGCAGATTTGCTGTCAGGGTTTGTGATCCCATGGGGGAAGCTATGCTGGAGCATTGCATTCCTGAAGGACTACACCCCATGGAAGAGACCTACTCTGAGAAGTTTATGATGCACTGTAGCCTGCGGAAAGGACTCATGTTAGAAAAGTTTGTGAATCTGTCTGCTATAGAAGGGATCCCACATAGGAGCAGTAGAAGGTGTCTTCCCCCTCTGGAGAAAATAGCAGCAAAAACTTCGTKTGATGAACTAACGATAATCCCCATTCCTGTCTCCCTGTGCCTCAAGGTGGGAGGAGATAGAGAATTAGGAATAAAGTTAAGTCTGGGAAGGAAGAAGGGATGGGGATACRTGTTTTTAAGATTTGATTTTGCTTTTTGTTATCCGTCTCTGATTTTGTTGGTAGTAAATTAAATTTAATTTCTTCAAGTTGAGTCAATTTTACCCATGACAGTAATTGGTGAGTGATCTCTCCATGTCCTTATCTTGATCCACAAAACTTTCTTTATATTTTCTCTTTCCTGTGTCCAGCTGGACAAGAGGAGTGACAGAGCAGCTTTGTTGGGCAGCTGATATCCAGCCAAGGTCAAACCATCGTAGGGGAAGTGGCTTTAGTKGTTTCTTTAGACTTTAAATGTAAATAGTGATTGAGCTACTAAGGAAGACAACTTTTCTGCACTCATGTTTCAAAATGTAGGTGAATCTAACAGAAAGCTAGAAGTATGATATAGCAAAATCAGAATCAAGAATTCGATATGGTAACTTTAGTCCAATGTTGTAGGGCATCATTTTAGATTAATATGTTGCAGTTACTCTTTGGACATTTCTCATTTGATAATTTAAAAAAATTCTCAAGAAACTCAAAGAATGCTAAAGCATGAGAATGTGGGTATTCCAATTTAATTAAAAATTACCCTTTGGGGCAGGCACTCAGAAGAGGTCTTCTGCTTTTTCCAAGCAGGGCAGCTTCTGAGTTTTCTGCTCCTCTGTCCCCTTGCAAATTCCACGTCATACTTGCTTTAAATGGTAGCAGGGTGTGGATAAGGAGGAAAGACATCTGTGAAACTCTAACATGCTGTGTGCTGATGCAGTCATGTTGTTCCTGGACAAACCAGCAGCCAGGTCCACAAGMAAAGAATTGCAAATGACAAACACTAATGTAATGGTGCATAAAATCAGTCAAAAAACTCCTTCCTACAGTACCAAGCTACCACAGCCAAAAAAGAAACTTGAAGAAAATTCTCYTCCCATTGTCGAATTAGATCATCACAGTCTAGATATCGCAAACTAGATAATCTCAGAGATGCTCACTAGGCAAGGGTAGGCTTTGTTAAATCCTTTGACCCTTGCTTACATTTGTTCTGTTCTTCCCCCCTCAAAGTGCATTATTAATAGAGTACATAGTTTGACTCTGGAGACACAAACTCCTGTAGGATGCTTCTTGGAAGTGAGTTATGCCTCAGTGCTAAGAAATAAGATTGTTATGACACAGCAAAGTGAAAAAGATGGAGAAGTTCAGGCTTGGGATATACTCAAGAGCATATAATGCAAGTTTTATTTTTGTAATGTGCATTCYGGGCTGATACCAAAATTGATGTTTTGATGGGGTAAGTTGAAATCTGTAGGTACAAAGGGAGCTAGAGGTCATCTAGTAAAACCTCCTGCTCAAATCACATATGTACTTCATGAATACAGAGTGATACCACTCTCCCAAAAGGGATGGATTGACTAGGCTTGCATTATTTGAATGGAAATATAAGTTGTTTTCCCATTTGTATTACTTAGTATCCCTGTCTGAACTCAATGCATGTGCCATCAGTCTTAATATGTTCACTYGTATATTTGACAATTTGTTTTCCTGGGATGGAAAACCCCCTCCATTGCAGCGTTTTAGGAAGATGTTTTGAAAACACTGGTGGTAAAACTCTTCCGGGACATTAACATTGCTGCAGCTGTGCTGGCACTAACACCAATCGCAGGGGTGCTGCTTGCGAATATTTTTTTGTTACTGTACTGTCTGCTAACAATGTGAAAGTAAGCAACCAATGCCTTTCTCCTGTGCATCCAACCTTTATTAACTGCAGTAGATCTGAACAGGCRCTATGACAAGGAGATAAATGTTTTCATTTGTCCATCTGCAAGGTCTTATTCAAGTCTGAAAAGAGTCTTAAACTGAGTGTTCCATTGTCAGTGTTTCAGATTGTATCTTTCTTACTCAAGTATAGTCTAGAGCTTCTGCTAAGCTTGTATTTATTTTTTTAAATTAGTGTCGTATTATRAGAACGTGAGGACTGCAAAGCTTACAGCATTTTCCCTTGAGTGTCAGCTTAGTTTATTCTCTGTGTACATGTAAAAGATAACTCTAGGGCCAGCTCTGTCCCTTACACAGTTAATTAAGCCCCCTGCTGTGGGCCTAGATATGTGCTCTTGCTGTTCAGTGAGGTGTGTGAATTGACTGCAGAACAGTCTTGTGCAGGCTATACACAGAGAGAGAACCTCCAAGAAACACAGAGAAAGATGATAGGGTAGCATGTGGTTTCATAATTCGTCAATGCTGAATGCTAGTAAGGCTTGTAGAAACTGGGGATTTCAGGTAAAATACATAACTACAGAAAGGCACATCTTACTGTTGTATGTAATAACTAGTCAGTTTTTAAGCCATTACTTTAGGAAAAAACAATAATAKATTAAAACTTCAATAACCTAGAAATGTTCTGCAGTATTTCAAGCATTTGAAAACTCTGTGATAACTGCATGATCTCATACAAGTAACTGTTAAAGGACTGACTTGTGCTCTTAAGATACAGATGTATGTGATCCTAAAAGACCAGATSCACACTCTGGGAAATCAGTAAAAACAGTAGCAATGCTGCTTGAGTTTAATGAAAGAAATAAAATCATTCTTTTGTTGTGCATTTTTTAAATTGCAGAATTAACCCAGTTAGTTCTCAGGAGTTTTCACAGTCCTGTTTCTATACAAACTTCCATACAAATGCACGCACTAAACYTCCACTGAATTTGGCATACTTTGAAATTCACCTTAGCTGCGGTAGCAGAGTCTCCATGAAGTATTGGACAGTATTTTTTTTTGACTCATCTTTTTAATCAACTGCTTTTGAATAACATTGTAGTCATTGTATTGTTTTTTAAAGGCTTTTTGTTGTTTCTTTCCACTGTGTATCTGGAATTATAGGCAAGTTCTAAAACTGGGAAKGACATACCACTTACTGTATAAAACACAAAAGCAAGGTATGCTAGGGCCTGAAATCCTATCAGCAAATAGTAGGTACTTTGTTACCTGTGAGAAGACAGTGACTGAGATATAGCAAGAGTGTGCCTACTGACATCAGCTTGAATCTGCAAGCCAGTCATACTAGCAAACTGCAGCATTAATGTGTGAAGTGCTTATCTCACCTTCAGGGATGTGCTGGTGTGAAAATTAAAGCCCTTCTTATGTCCAGCTTAAAGTGTGAGTTTTAGCCTTGTTTCAAATTTCCACGAAGCCTTTCCTTTGTTGGTCTCTCCTGTTTTGGTAGTGGCACTACGTGCACATTGATGCTGGGCCATCCAGGGCTGCTGATTGTTTTGGGTACTGTGTGTGATATTGGATATGGGGACTGTCCTGCTCTAACAGGTTGCCCTTGCATGTAAACATTTATTCTGAGTCCTATTACCTTCCATATATCTACRTGTTATGTGACATAATTTAATTCTTGACTAGGTTTCTCGCTGGGAATGTAGATTCAAATGTGAATTTTTCTTAACTGTGAGCTGGCAGATGTCAGTCTGTATTTAAGGATGCACAATAAATAAGATCTACAGTGTTTTCCTGTAACTTACATGCGTCTTCATCCCATCTGTGAATGCTTCCACATTTTGCACAGTTGACTGAGAAGGAGTCAAAAGAGTTTCAATAAAAAGAGGCAGGAGGTATTCCCTCACATTCTGTGAAAAAGGGCATGTTGGCACACTATGGCTGTGCAGAAAGGGCATATGGATGCTCTGTAATSTGGAAAACCTTCAGACCAGGGATAATCAAATTTGAAAGTTTGATTTCTAGCGCTGTGGAAGTGATAAAAATGCAAAGGGCTTTCTGTTTAACTAGTGTCCCCTAAAAGGYTGGTTTAAAATTTAATTACACTTATGATGTGCTGATCTGTATTGTTCACCCTAAAGCTCAGAGGATGATTTTCAGTTGCTTGGAAGGAGGAAGAAACTGAGAGGGTTCATGAAAGAAAGGCAGGGGAAGGGGGAACCACAGTTTTGGTCATTCTCATTATGAAGTTTTAAACAAAAAAGAATAGAATAAAAAATACACTTACCATCTGTATTTTCCCCTTAGTATTTCACCATATTCTCTCTTCACAGAACACATTTGTAGCACGTTCTGTTCMGTGAGTAGGTAAAATAAAAATCATAGTCTGGAAGTCAGGAACTGCTCTGAATTCTAATTCCTACTTTCCTGTCATTCACTGGATGTACTTACAAAAGCCTTTGCTTCTCTGTGCCAGATCCCTGATCAATTAAACATGGCTCAGAGTATTTCATCAAGTGACTAAGTAGCTGAAGATACATTAATTTCTGTTTACAAACTACCTAGAGTATGCAAAGAGCTACATTACTATTAAATATAAGCAACGTGATACTGCATACGTGGGCATGGACATGGAAGCACACTGCTGTCCATGTAGCTCCACATGCAGCTATGTATAAACAGTATGTCTTCTAATTTGTAAGAATATTACTTTTTAAGGTTGTATTTTTTTAAAATCCTTGGTATGTGGGAAAACTTCCAGATATATKCTGGTCTTTCAAGGGAAAATGTACAAGGCAATAAAAGCTTTTTCACCAGGCAATGATGTTTGTGCAAGTGCATTGCTTAAATATTGAATTTAGGAAAGGGAAGGAAGCGAGCTTCTGGAGGACCCCTGCTCGTCTCCCAACAAAAAGAATTAAAAACAATTCTAAGCTAATTGTAAATTTAAACGTTGTAAGATAAAAAGTTTTAACAGCACACACCGTATACATAGACATTCATTAGTATTAAACTGGGGAAATTTAAACTCAGTTGAAACTCCTTACAACAGGGTGATAGTTCAAAAGTGGCTGATCAAAGACTAGCAAACAGTTTTACTTTCTGTTGAATTTAAASAGGACATAATCTAGATAGAAATAATGTCTTGATGTAAGGTTTTTTTTTTGTGGAGATTTAGGTAGAATGTAATGTTTCTTGGCTTCTTTTCTTCAAGTATAYGTATTAAAAATTGTCAGAATCAATCAGTCCTTGGGCAACTGATCTCAGGTTTGAAATGGGTTTCAGTCAGTGCCATAATGGTAAGTTTATGCTGGCTTGAACCTGAATGCCCAGTGAGAAATTTGTTTGCATTTGTTAATGCATGCCAAAGATRGAAACATGTTTAAAGCTGTTAGCAACAATCCCAAACTTGCTCAGTTGTCTTGATTTACTGCAAATTCAATTATTAAATGGCCGGATATAAATCATTAAATGCACATTTTATGGTTCTATGAGAGATTAATTTTTCATTGTTTTCCTCACACATAGCCACCTAATCTACAATTTACAGTTCTGAGGGCTAGGAAAATTATTAGAGGAATGTCCTTCAGGATCCTGAAGTGAAATGCTCACATTAGTAATCCTGTTTGGAATGTTTGCTTCTGGCATCATTACTTTTAGATATAAATATTTATATTCCACCTGAAACAAAAAAAAATGCTGATTTTTGAAAGTGGGTAGTTTTCTTTAGAAATGAATCTTTTGGCACTTTTTATTGTATGTATTCAGACCCAGGGAATTGTGTGGCATTTTTTATCTGTAGATGTATCCTCTTGAAACTTAGATACCTTGACAGATCCACACATGGAGAGGTGAGAGCTCATTCACACCCATATGAATAAGGCTGCAAAGGGGAAAAAGCAATATATTGTGGTACGGGCATAGTTTGTCTTGTTCTGCAGTTTTCTTACTCACTTTAACTAATTCATTTAGAAGTAATTATGCTGAAAATCACATAAAATGAAGATTTTATTCCCTAGTGCATGAAATGAAAGCACACAAATTGTTCCAACATGTAGAGTTGTAGAATGTAAAATTTCTACTTTGTAGAGTTTACTTCTGTAGACTAATTTAAAAAAGACTTTCCAGATCAATTTGTTAATGTTTGTGTGGTCCTTTGAAGTATTAAATTGTCTCATACGCAATAGGGACAAAATACTATTATAAGCTACTTGAGTTGCTCATACACAAGGAAGGGCAAATTCTGTTATAATCCCATTGGTTTGGTATAATGCCATAGTGTCTGGACACCGTCTAGATGTGTGTAGGTGGAGAACCATCTGTGGAGACAAGCCTACAAATATAAACACCTATTTAGGACAAGGTCTTAATGTTCAGTAGTTTCRCATGTGAATCTGGAACATATTTTCATGCTTTATTTTGCTATAAAATGAAGTGTGGATGGGAAGAAAATAGAGTCTAATCTACTGCTGGTGATCTTCACTGACATATTTACTTGATCTTATTGAGAAAGCTTTGAGCTTCTTCAGGAAAAATATTGAGATTTTCATGTCTTCCACTGGTGCTTTGTTTTTGGTTTCTCCTTAATGATGGCTTTCCTTTGCTTTGGGAGAAGCTTTTGGAAGGCAATGGATTTTAGTTATTTGCTTTGTGCTGGAAGGACAGAAAAAGAACGAGTGGGTGGCAGCTCTGCAGGTAGGGCTCTGCCTTAAAGTAGCCAAGGTATTTCTGTTGTAAGTTGCTCAACGGAGAGAAGGAACAGGCTGAATGTTYAGTGCCAGTTCAGTCCTGTATCATATCTCGGAATCAATGTAGTAAGTTATTGTTTACACAACATCAGATTGTGAACTGGTGCRGTTCTACAACAGAATTATCTTCTGTTCTATTGACTGATTTATTTTTTTGTAAACTAAATTTAGAAAAGTAGTAGGTTAATAGGTGCACTGCTTGGAATGGCTAATTTATACATCAATTTACACTGCTTGTTCAGGAGATTTCAGGGTACTCGAGACCACTCATGAACATCAGAATAAAAATATGATGGAAAATGATAATCAAAAATTTTTGGGTTGAAAGCCTGACCTGCTTACCTGTTGATGCATATGATGGGAGTGCTAAATATACCATACATGTGTCACAGTATTTGCTGGGGAGTTAAAGGCCATAAGCACTGTTGTTTTAGGCTCTGGCTTGCCCTCATGYCATTTGTTTGTTGTCATTCAACATTCACTTCTGATCAGTTCTAAGGATACCTTTCTATACTGCTTAGCTAATTTTACAGAACAGTAGGCTATTCTTTTTGTTGTTGTTAAAAACAGTAATCTTAATCTCAATGTATGAGGATAAATTCCAGAYCAAAAAAAGTCTCAACAAATATTTTCTTGATTTTTAAAGCAGGTTGAATAAAGTAACAAGATTAAAAAAATMGATCAAAGTTAATGAACAGTAAAGTAACTTTAAAAGTTTGTTTGAATTTGCCTTGATATGAAGCAGAAATTAATAAATTTTATTGAATAAATTCTGTGTGGAAGGATTCAGCAGTATATAACAAAAAAAGTTTGTTATATTATATAACTTATATATATCTTATATAAAGATTTTTATTTAATTTTTATACCTTACAAAAAGTCTGATCTGCCAAATGGACCAGAATATTTACATGATAGAAGTAATGTATCTTTGGGTATTGCTATTTATTTGGTACAATGTGTAACATATTCCAGCACCTCTCCAGATTTTATTCTCATCAGTTAATAGATTTTCTGTTCACTTGAATTGGTACAGAATCAAGTATCCYATGAAAAACTTGTATTTTCTGACTATCACTAAGAAAAATAAGCTGAAAATAATTGAATTCTAAGCTACCTTTCATTTTGTAAACAAAAAAATTATCTCTGTTGTCAGAGAAAATGAAACTGTAGATCTTGAAATGGAAGCAGGCCAGAGGAGATCCCAGAAACATGCTCCAAACATGGACAGCCTGTGCAAAGCAGCCTTCAGCTCAGCATTCCCTGAAGTCATTCKGAGCCATTTTGGTAGTTAACTCTTAAAGATACCAGCTAGAAAAAGAGGTGACAGTCTTCATATTGCTTTTAATCATTACACCAACCACAGAACTTTATGAGTATTTTAAAATTATTATTGTTAATGATCAGTAAGGCATTATAGGGTATGCCTTTCAATAACGTAAAAATGCAGATCTATAGTGGAAGCGGGTGTGTTCTTAAGCAGTTTTATGGTCCTGCTGTCAATTTTCACCGATTCAAAAATGAGACTCGGACGCCTTTGGAACGATGATGGTTTAAAAATAAAGCCAGTTCTTGAAGTTCTCTTTGGGGTGGGGTGAATACCCACTGAATTGGTGAAAAATTATCGTAGAATATTGAGRATGAAAAACAAGTGTGTAGCTTAGTTATTTAGTCCATATGCAAAAGAAAGTAAAAGAAAAACCAGGCAATTAATAAATAATATTATTTGCTAATTTTTTTGCCAACTTTTCTGTTACATCCTAATTTTGTAAAAAAAATTCGTTTCTGATCAGCTTTATTGATTCTGGTATGTGTTTTGTAAACATAGGAACTGCTGGTTTTAAACAAAACTGGTTTTAATAGTGGTTTGGGTTTTTTTTTTTCCTAATTGTGGAACAAATTGTTAATCTTGCTTTTTGTAGGCCTTAGTTCTCTCAAATACGTTTTATTTGTAGTCATCCTGGGTTTGTCTGTTTCATACTTGAGAAGATCCATGGAGTAAATCTCCAAAATCAGAACTTGCCAAATTCCATGAAGATGCAGACTTTCAAGTATCTACTCATCTTGTACAAATGGAAAACAGACTTTGGACCATTGTGGAAAATTTGTATTTAACTTTGAAATTATTTGCTAAARATCACAGCAGGTGTAATGGAATATAAAAGTATAGACAGGCTCTAGAGTTCTTTGGAAAAGAAAGTGGAGCAAACATTTTGCAAAACTTTTCAGTGTTCAGTCTTTTATTGCACTGGTRCAAATACAGGTCTGTTTGTTTTGAAACATTGGTAAAATGAGTTAATTAAACTGAGTAGTCCTTTTTAAAATTAGAATGTAAGTAGTGAAAATTATCTGAGGTTTGGTATTCAGATGATGCAAAGCATAAAAATTAGCTCTTTTTATAATCTCTTGACTCTTCCCCAGTTATTTAATGAGATCTTGCTAGTATGAATATGTTAAGAAACTATATTTTATTCTGCTTCTCCATGATATCTCCAGGTCTGTTTTCAAGTATTAGGCAGTCATTCATACCATGTTTGTCAGATACCATGTCATCAGCTGAAAAATGGCCAGAATTATCTCATTTTTTTTAAATCCAGGTACTGGTGAAGCTGATGTACATTTTCATATCTGTTGCAATGGGGCCAAAGTTTCATCTCTTGTTCTCTTTCTGTCTCTCATTCTTAGTTTTCTTTTTCTGCTGCAGACAATACAGTCTTCAGTTTCTATGTTATTCAGGTGTGCAATTTTTAGATTTTTTTTTTTTAGCATGTTCGTTCCATTGGTTGTAGTCATCTAGGTCAGGTATAAATCTGGTGCTTGCTTCCTTAGCATCTTTAGACATACTTTTTTTTTTTTTAATCCCTATGAGCAAGCCTTATTTCATGCCTTGTCTTAACCAGTGCACTATCTTCAGCTCTGTTCTAGACATGTCTATTATGACAGAAGGAATAGAGACTTTTTTCACTTCCTAACATGTAGCTGTTAAAATAATGCTTCCTGCTTGCTGATTTAATTGTCACTCTTATTTTTGTATTCCCCCTACTGTTCACCACCCATATTTGCATCAGATTTGAGCTCTTTTCAGTACTTTCAAAGTTCTATTTAATTCTGCCCTTCCTTACTTATGTTCCTCGATGAGTTTCCTGTCTCTCCCCCACTCGCTCCACTTCTTTAATGTTCCCACACATCCATCTGTCACTTCTTAGGCAGTTGCTTCCATGTCATCTTCCATGTTACCATCTATGCATCCTGTGACCTCCCAGGATTCATCTGTAGAAGCACTTAGATTGGCCACCTTCAAGTCTCATTTAAGAGCACACTTGTCAGCTGCTTTTATTGAGCTGAGCTGGATTTTATGTAAAAAAAAAACTTTCCTGTTTATTATTCCTCCTTCTGTAACTTCTGTTGCTGTATCTATAAACTGTACGCTGCTCATATTACCAGCTCGCTTTAAGTGCCTAGACAGACCCTTCTTCAAAAATGTCTACAATAATTTAAGACATTATCAGCAGCAGTTACATCTTGCAGCACCTCAGCTAATCAAATATTTCAAATGTCTTAAAAGCTTATAGTGACAAAATTTGGGACTAAGTGGCCTCAGGTTTTAATCTGCAGAACAGTAGAATTTAAAAGTAAGAATGGAGATTACAAGGTGGTATCTGCTGGAGCCCAAGCAGCTGGAAAGTAAGCAGTATGTTGTTTGCATATCAGTGCTAAACAATGAGTTTAAACAGGTGTAGCCTCAGAACTTGAACTATGTTTGCAAAGGGTAGTAATGAATTTCTGTGTAGTCTCAGTAAGGGCCTGGGCAGGAATAGGAATCAATGCATTCTAATGCTGACAAAACTTGAAGAACAAGTGAAAAGTTCTGCTTATTATTTCTTTGCTTGTCTGTGTCACCTATATTGATCCTGCAGTCATGGTAAAATTTTGGCAGCTACTGAAARCTCTAGCTCAGTATGATCTTGTTAAGATTGACTTAAGAGTGCAGGTAGTTGGGTCTTGGGGCTTTTTGTTTTTGKKKTTTTTTTTKGAACAACACTGTTTTGTCTCTAATTGTAGGATCCTGCCTTATAAGGTCTGAAGCTAACAACTCTGTCTTGTGTTGCTCTAAAAGAAGGAAGACATAAGATTAACCCCAATCAATGTCTTTGTTCTGAAGCTTGATGTCTTTTGCTGAGAGCATCTGCTTCCAGCTTTCTTGAATTTTAAAACACCAGTAGRTGCGTTGTATATGTTGATTTCAATATTTCAGAGGAGTACGCAACACGAAATGTAGTCTTTGATTGATCACACTGAAAATTCTCAGATACAGACTGTGTAATAATCTGTGTGTATTGAAATGAAATTATGTGCCTTTACTGGAAATAGTCACTAAACCAACTGGACTTTGAACTTTTTGGCCAAGGAGCTTGTAGAAGAATTGTGACTGCATCTCCAATTACTTGGAGCATTATAATCATTAATAGTCCTTCAAGAAAGTTTTCACTTGCATACTCTGTCTTAAAAATACCRCTTACAAGAATATAGTCTGATACAGTGGTATGTGAACAAACAGTTTTGACAACAGGATGAGATAAAACTAATACTTGTCTGACAAAGTAGTTTTTCTATAGTCAAGGGAAAATACTTCTAAGGACAGAAAGTAAGTGGTCAAGTGGGAACAGTGTAAAATATTAATGCAAGAAAATGTAAAAGAGATAACTTCTTATATTTTTTTGTATTAAGAAATATGTTGTGAGAACCATCCTTTATATAATCACTCCAGAATGGTAATTATTATCAAGTATTTTAAGGGCATTTCTGTGCATAAAAGAGAAATTAGTTGGTTTTGATTATCATTTTGGTTTTTAGTTTGCATGTAATTTAAAAATGAGCTGGCAGAATTCCAAGCATGCTTTTATTTATGTTGGTATTTGAAGAAGTACCTCAGTACCTGAGTTGGATCGTTTGCGTTGCTTGCATAATATAGGCACAGACGGGACCATCTTGTTATTGTTGCTGCAGGCTTCAGTATTCAGGTGTGTATATTTTATTTCCCTGTGTCTAGTAGCACAGGCAGTTTAGTTGTTTCTCTAAAGACAGCTGAATTATAATATTAAACATTTAATTTGTAGCAAACAATGTAAATGTGCAGGCCCACTTARTGTGTACACATATACAAGTCAGGTATCCGGTATCAGGTTAGTGGACAATTGTGTTCATTGTGAATGATCTTAAAAACAAATGTATTTGTGCTTGTCACACCTATTGCAGAATGTGGAGATATATGCAGAAATCACTACATTGTGTTAGAAATCTAATAGAAGTGGAGGGAGGAAGCAGAATGATGAGAGACAGCTGCTGCTGCTGCTGCTGCCCAGATTGGCAGCCTATTTATAATCGGGCAGCCTGGTAGCTGGAGTGCTWTGCTGGGCTGTAACACATCATGAACCAATGGTGATGGGTTGTATGTGTACATTAAGCATTTGATTTTTAAAGCAATGCATATTTTTCACATTCTAAAGAAATTAAATAAATGGACCAAGCTAAATTTTCAGTGCTTTAAATAATTTTGAATGGTGTGGTACTTTCATATAAGGAAGCTCTCTTTACCAAYTTGTTACTGAATTTTTGCATGAATCAAACCTGTTGGGGTAGTAGGGCTTTTTAAACAAGTCCTGAATGCCATCTGAAATGATAATGTTAGGTGAGACTGAGCATCACACAAACCTTGCCTGAATATGAAAATGGATCCGTAATAGCTCCCAGCCTGTTACYATGTTTTGCTTTTTTCCTTATTTTTAATTGGCATTTTAAACACATGCAATGGTAATGCCTTAAAATTACCTTTTTAAGCACTAGGGCAATTCCATTCCTAAGTCACATGGGGGAATTATAAAGGCAGACATTCATTCCACTTGGAGGTGATTTTTGCCTAGGTGTCTGTGTACCACACAAAGGCATAGGGCCCAAGTGACTTGTTTCACTACTCCAATGCAGAAKTTTTACCAACTGATTTGATTTCATGTAAAGGTCATTCTCTCCAGCCTCTTACATAGCCAGTAGCCCCAGCTCCTTTACTCTGTAATTCTGGCAAGCTTCAGAAATCTTAAAAAAAACCCTTAAATTTTTACATTTGGAATTGTATCATGGTAAGATTAGTCTAACCACACTGATGTACAGCTAAGCAGTTTGGAGTGTTGCATTGYATCTTCACCTGATCAGCTGTTTGGAATACTCCTGACAAGGAGACAGGTAAAATATTTTTATATATTGAGATAATGTAATTAGCTTTCCTCCTTTCAAAGTGTGCTATGAGATTGTAATTGATTTGSTACCTTAAACCTTGAGAAAAATTAGGTGTTCTGTCTTTTGGGGACAGATGGGAAATAAAAGGGTAGAAAGAGTCTCTTTTTTACATAATGTCCATACCTAAATAAATGGATGCAAGATCTTCACTACACTACCTTGTGACTATGAGTTTTAAAAGTTATTAAACAAAATTCTTTTATTTCCARTAAAAAATATTCACTTACAATTTTTTTAACATTCTTTTGCTGTTYGGTTTTTAAAATGAAGAAAGACTTTGTTCTAAGAAGACTTTGTTCTTTCTGTAGCATTTATTCACTTAACCTTGTCTGAATCAATTAAGTCTAAAGTAGGTCTAATTCAGATGAAAATCTTTTTAAGTCTTATTTATTTGTATTGTATATTACTGAATTGATTACACTTTGGTTGTTCTGAGATCAGAATTAGGAGAGTACATACTCAGGATCCTAGGCCTGCTGCTAATTTGTATAATGCCATATCATTGGTGTGTTACATCTTTGCTTTTTTTAAAAATAATTTTTCAGACAGTGTGAAGACTGAGATTTCCAAAGAAACATTCCACTTTTGCAATGTCAGATAAATTTATTGATGGATTTTGCTATGTCGGTGCTGACTGGCTTGTCTGTGCTAAGCAAAGTGCCTTGCATTGAAGAAAAGCGTAGGATTTCTAGCATTTCTTTTTGCATCTGTTAAGATAGTTATAGTGTTTACATTTTAATATAGTGGTGTATTTAAAATGCCTATTTCTGTTACTTTCTCCAGTCCTTTGTATTGAATTCCTTCATACTTTCATGGTATTTTATGTGTTTTCTCAGTGCCTATTTCTCCTGTAATTTTATGATCTTGATTACAACATCATCTCTTTGGCATTTCCCTTATCATATCAAGATACATGAGAAGTAAAGTTATAGGCTTATATTCATCTTCTGTGAAGAAGACCTGTTACAAAGACATAATTTTGTTTTCTCTGCAAATTTTTAACCTTAGCTGTCCATTGATTGCTCAGCAGCCCATCAGGCTGTGGCTTCCTGCTTTGATGTGTTTCAGGAATGCCTTGGTATTGCTGGTRTAGCTCTGCTACTCGCTGTTCACATTTTCTCTCGTGTCTCCTGATTTCCATCTTTCATTTCACCTGTCATAACTGATGCTTCCTCCTACGGTTTGCAAGGGCTGAGTTTTCCCTTTTGAAGGTTACATTTTTGCCTTTAATAACCTCTTCAATCACACCAGTAATGAAATGGGTTATTTTTTACATTTTTGCTTCCTCTTCTGTATGGGTTCTTTGCTTATTTTCTGACTTCTAKGAGCCTTTTTTTGCTTGGTTAAAGGCTTTCTGGTAACTCTTGGTGTTTTGATTTCCCTGCTTTAATTCAAAGGCATTTTGACCTACATAATTTTTCTGAAGTTTTAAGTTGGCTGTTAGTGTTTGGAATTCCAGGTGTACAACACGTGCCCTTTCCCAAAGGAATCCTCTCTGGAGAGTATTCACACACATTTGTGTGTATATGTCTGCTTAGGTAACTTGCGTGTTTGTAGGAGTTTCCGGGCACAATCAGAGAAACTATTGGAGCTTGTGAACTGCACCAGGGGGTGTTCTGGACGCTTTTCCTCCCCTTTTGAAACCTAAAGTAACACAGTGCAGGAAGCTGTGCCGATGCTTTTAAGTTTTTGGCTTAGATTCAAAGGAAGTGTTTTCCATTAGAGCATCCCCTGCCCGATAGACAGACACCACGGTTGGAGCCAACATCCCCATTTCATGGCGTTCCCCAGCTAGGCTTTCTGCTCCCTTTCCTCTCCTCCGTGCTTCAAGTGACCACCACCTTGYGTCGTCTTTCTGCTACTGCACCGTCTTTCCTCGTATTTTAATGTCCCTGGCAGGAAGGAATCTGCTTCAGCCCAGAAACAAAGACCAGACCAKCTCTGGGCAAGWACATGTATTTTTCATYTCCGTGCGCTCACGTATGTCAGCTRCATGTTGGAATATATTTCCTGTCACTGCTCCTCCCTCAGCACCCGAAATAAAGTGTTTCTTCTGTAATTATTTTAACAAACTTTGTGTTTGTGGGGGATGGAATAAAMCAAAGTTGCAGTAGAAGTGCTGACCCAAAACAAGGTCAGGTTTTGTTCCAAAAAAATCAAAATGTATGTGTAAGATGGCAGCTGAAAGAAAGTTTTTTCACTGGTTATTGGAAAAACATGCTGTRCCCTCAAGGGAAGTGGCGGCAAATTAAGAGCACCAGTGTCCTGCTAGGAAGTTACTTACCGTGAGCAAATATGGTGTAGGATACACCATTTTCCTGTGGTGAATAATCAGAATAGCCAAAGGAGGTAATGGTAGTCTCTCTGGTTTCTGTACCACACAAATCCATGCAGGAAAGTGTCCTTCCTGTGTAAGTCTGAAGCTACCTTTGTTCTGCTTCATGTTGAAACCAAAGTGGTTGAAGCAAAAATGGTCCCAGGCTGGTACTTTGGTTGCCATAATTCTGACAAAGGTGGCATTGACAGGCAGTATAATTCCTTATTCTTCACGKTATTAAATAAAGGCCTCTCTGTGTTTCTATATCTGACAAAAAAACATGCATTTCTAGTTGTAATTAATTATTAGAAAAATATAGGTAAGATAACAGCCCAGAGATGGTAAAAGGACCTAGACAACCATGCTACACAACTCGATGCCCATCATATTAATTACAGAAAACAATGTGACAAAATTTAAAAATATGTAATACTACTAATAATACAATATTATAATGTAATAAAAATGTTAGCCCACACTGCCAAATGTCTAAAGTCATACTCCCAGAGAAAACTTGTTTTCACGGGCTCGGAGCCCCATCTGCTTTKACTGATTTTAGTGCCTTTAAAATTAGTATTTTTTTACTTAGGTCTTGACTTTGCATTTGGGGGACCTACACTTGATTTTTGTTTCTAAATTAATCTCTCTGTTTCACTTTTCCCATATGTGAAGTTAAAGAATAATGAATATTTTACTCCCTACCAACATTACAAGGTTATTGTGAAGATTAACTCTGCTTGTAAACATTATATAAAGGCCTGAATATTGCCAGCAGTATTACTGTGCTTTATTAGGTATTTGCCTGGCTCATTCTATAAATAAATGTGTAGTGTTCGATGATGAGTAGTTAGCARTTGATAATTAAAAAAAGAACAAGAAAAAAAGATTGTTCATTTAAATATCTCCTTTTATTTTAAAATGCACCCACTTAAAATTATTGCAAATCAATGTCACACCCTGTTTTATTTTGAATAAATCTAGTTTTAAGRAAGATAATATTAAACAGTGCAAGRTTGTTTCTGATATCCTAAAGGACTCAAAGGAACTGCCTGATGGAAATCACTTGGTGCACTGYTGGAATTGTGTGTATGTGTTAAATTGAATTATGACAGTAGTAGTCTCTTCTGCAGGTAAAGAGCATGTTTCCTCATTTATATGTAGTCGGTTAATTTTGGTTTATAATTGCTTCATAAAGAGCTGAAAAACAGTGATGAAGAATGTTTTCTATCTTAATCTATAAGTAAAAAGCAGCTGACTAAAATCTTGAACGACATGTTTACCAAAAACAGTTCAATTTTGTCTTATCAGATGATCCTTCTCTGTTTAATACATCTGTTTTAAACGCAAATCAGTCCTTGACAAARTTCCATTCCCCTCCATACACAACACGTTCAATATATTTGTACCRATTGTCTTTAAAACGTGTACTGTTCTGGTACAGTATTAATATTATTCTTCCTACAAATTATAGTCAGAGATTAAAACAATAAGGTATAGTAAYGAGAAATAATGATTTTTTAACATAGTAATCTGTATGTGCATAATTTGAATTAATGTATGTTTAGCTTTATTTTTTACTTTAAAATTTTATTCATCTGACTTAGAAAAAAATAGGTAAACATTTTAGGGACTATTTGTTGCATTGTTTTATGGATTCACTGCCAGTGAGAGCCAGCTTTTTTTCCTACAAAGTTAAGAWGAAATACAAACTTAGAAAATATTAAAACTCAGCTGTTTAAATGAAGATATTTCTGTCCAAAGGAAAAAAATGAAAATCAAAGTTCAGAAACTTTCCTGTGCTCCTTAATACATAAAATGTATCCTTAGATTTTAATTCAACTCATCTGATAGTGTAATAGTACATACAGATCTTTATATCTAGGAGTCACAGAGGGCAACAGCATTGCCCCAGTCTCTCTTTGTCCTATGATCTGTTTGTTCATAATGTCACTACTGGATGTTCACTTYTTTATCTGCATACTTGGAGAGAGAGGTATGTTAAAAGCAAAGGTCAACAATATTGTGCTTTTGCTGCAACATTGTAGGTAGCYTGGTACTATTCTGTTAGTTGGTAGATTTCCTCTTTGCCTTCCCTGTGTCGTATTTTATTCCAGCCACAGCTGAAACAGCAGAGCTGAAGAAATGAGTAGCAAGCAGGCTGAACTTTTCAGTAATGTAGCAGTGTATAATAGCAGCATGTAACCACAGCCTTGCCATCAGCACCCAGAAGTGAATGTGCAATTCTCCATATTGGAATTATGCTAACCTCATAGTTTACATTTTGCTGTTTGATTTTTTTCAAGAAATGATTCTACAGTGAATGACTTTTTTAGTGAAAACTTCTGTCATTTCAATATGTTCGATATGTTCTTCTGTCTTTTTTATTGGATGGACTTAAATGGGTRGTGTTTGCGGGGGGGTTGATATGAATTAGAATTTCACATTTTAGTCAGAGCATGGTTTTGTCACACCTGTTTGTGCATCCACCCTGATTAATATTCAGCTGATGTCATTCTGATGTAACTTGATTTGAAGCCGAAGTCCTGAGCTCATCAGAAAGAGCTTCTAGTGGCAAATGAGAATGCTGACACCCCAGAAATGCTTTAGAAGGCTTTAAAAAACATGTGAAGTAGATTTTCTCTGTGTATTCAAGAAGTTAAAGGAGAAGCCAACTATTTAAAGTGAAAGATTGGTGGCCTACAGACAATACAATGTGTCTGTCATAATGTGCACACAAAGGAACTGTATTAATTTTTAATCATCAAGGTCATAGCTGATACCATGTGGAGAACTTCAAAAAGGTATTTAAAGAAATAATATTGTGTTGATGTATCAATAACAATCCTTCAAGCTTTTGAAAATGTTTATACTCGCCGATAGGCCAAGGCTTTCAAAACATGGTCATTTCCCTCTAGGAGCTGACTTTCAAATAGGTAATACTGGTCTCTGTATATTTCTGGAAGTTTAATTTTGAATAATTTCTTAGWCTTCCTGTTCTTTTGTAGCTTTAACTGGGATTCTGTCACAGTGAAGATGTGCTTTTGCTACAGATACATGTGGTATGTGTTAGTTTTGCAGTTGTCCTGACAAGTCTTGTAACTTGCCAGTGCCCTGCACTGAGCTGTGTTATTGTAATTTATCATGTCTGTGAGAAGCAGGCTTGGGTGCCTGCAGGTTATTAGAGATGAAGAAATAAAAGGTGTTACGTTATCCTGCTGTCATGCATTCAGTTACTGTTCTTACTGCCTTCACATTGTCAAACTGGAGTTACACAGAGCATCTGCATAAGTACACACAGAAATTCATTGTCATTGTTTGGGGAACTGCAGTCATTTCTGCTGCAATTGTGTGTTAGTGCAGTGTGTTTCAGATTCCAATATGTGCAATAAATGTACTATAAATTATCAAATGGTAACATTTGGATTTTCCCTAGACTGCGTATGTGTTTGGGGGTTTTGTAGCTGATTTAAGTATGTGCTGTATGGTCTTGACACTGGAGTTCGCTTCAGTGTGAAAAATGAACTTGACATGGTATTCGAATAAAGGGTTTAAAAATATTACTGGATATGATAGACCTTTCAGAAGAAGTTTTGTGCAGATGGAGAAGGAACAGCAGCTGCTGCTCCTCAGCTTCAATGGCAGAGGGAATTGTCATGGCCTGCTGGTCAGCTACCCTGTACAGACATGCCTCATGTTTTTGTAGTAAATTCTCCTTAAAGTTGGAGAACTTTACTTTKGCTTTCTGCTTAGGAAAGAAGGTTTTTGGAGGTGGGAAACAGCAGTTAGTGGCRTGTGCTACGTGAGAGTGCTCAGTTGACTCTGTTACAGGCAAATTCAAATGAGAAAGCCCATTGGACTCTTCTGACAGTCCTGTTTTTCTGGAAGCTGTCATCTTTTATAGCACTTTTTTCCTCTCAGTAAGAAACAAAGAAAAATATTTGTAATCTTAAGGTAACCCACAAATAACAACCTCATTTTTTTTTTTTTTCTGAGGCAACTGAAGGTAGAAAATGTTTTTAAAGAAAAAGGGCTCTGAGACTTATTTGAACAGCTTTAAACAATTTAATGCTTTGTATGTTGCAACACCRTTGTTTTCTGCTTATAGTTAGTAGTTTTGCACACCAGAATTTCTGAGTTGTGACGTTAGAGAAATTCTAAGAGTTCTTGTCAATATATTCTGAATGCAATTTTTCATTACTACAGTGTTTCAAGAAGAAAATAAAAATGCCAGAARTATTTGATACAGAAGTTAATAAAGGAATCCAAACAAGACTGAGGTATAATRATGACTTAATTGATTCTTCAAGTGAAGCAGATAGAACCTGTAGGTAACATGTAGCTTTTCCAGGTAGAGGTTTAAGACAGTCCTCCTACTAAATTGAAACCTGGCAGAAGCCCTAGTGTTTGATTTTTGGTAGAATCTGGGTAGCAGTATGCCTCTAGGATGTCTTGCAAAGATTTGTTCACTCCAAGGAAGGAGATGTGGCAGAACTGAATGATTGTGGAAGATGGAATTTTATAGTTCTTGTGCAGTGGAGTGGAAAAAGTGAGAGTCCTGAAAAGCCAGACTCTATGGGAATGCTTCATATGTATGGTAGCTGGTGATTTTAAACACAAAATTTAAATGAACAAATGCTGGTGCTGGGACCAGCATTCTCTCTCAGGAGAAATCCCTCTGCTTTATCCTTCCTCCTTCCTTCCTTCTTGCTCRGCTCCTGTAAATCTTGAGTTCTTTTCTACACTGAGGCAGAGAAGAGGAGATAAAAAGTGACCTTGGCCCAACTTCACGTAATACCAGTCACTTTAAAAGCTCTTGGGGAAAAGAGATGTACTTTTGTATTATCTCAAGCTGGAARGGGAAATGAGTGTCATCTGTCACTTTTTGGGCAAGTTCTCCAACCACAAGGACATGTGCAGCCAAGCATTGCTGAAGTAATGTGGGTAGATGCCTAAGTGTGCAGAAAATATGTGATTTCAGGCATTCTTTCTCTTCAGGATTTCCTTAAGGCCAATTGGGACTGATGGGACTCCAGGTGTTGTAAATACTTCTTTTGTACTAACTCTCCCTAAGTTTAGTGCATGGAGGTTGTCCCAGCATGGTCATCTGAGTCTGTGTGTATGGAGCCAGAATGAGGCATTTGGTGCCACTGTGGAGCTGTGCTGCGCTAGGCAGTGGGAAAAAAGTTTAGAAAAGTAAGAATGAAGTAACTTGGAACTCTGTAGCTCTGGGACCTAGAGTGGCTTTTCATGTATAACAATTCATTTGGATCTAGTTCAGTAATGCTTATTCCTCGCATTTCATGTGCAAATAGTGACAAATGACTTTGCTAGCCCTTTAGGTTTGAGGCTTATATACAGTGGTTTTACCTGCAGTTTTTGCTTTCTTAATCTCTCTATTAGTCTGGAGGAAGCAAAAGCAAAGGAGGAGATTGGGTTGGTAAATTGCCATTTCTTTTCCATTTCTCTTAGSTATAAAAAGTGAAGGCTAAAAACATCTTTTGTACAGCTTTAGTGCTGTATAGCCAAGTATGAATTGTGCAAAGTGAATTTAGAAGAAGTAGATTCTTTCTCAAATTAAACACATTCTTTTATTTAACTGTTGTGGTTAGTGTATTTTTACTGTTTTATTTTCCTTAAAGGTATTAGATTCCAGGAAGACTTTAGACAAAGTTAATATTAATGAGTAATTTTAAAAGAAAAGTTTAATTATTAATAACACCTCAGAATGTCAGTAATGTACTGGAACAAATAAAGGGTAGCTTCCTGAAACAAGATTGTTGGAGTAAGGCTCTTCAATCAGTGATTTTCAACAGTATCCCAGAAAACAATTCAGTAGCGTGCTCTGTTCAACATCCGGCTTTCTCATCTTTAAAACCTCTGTTCTTTCTGTTTCCACACTTGCTTAAAAAGGTGCTTCTGTTTTAACTAGAGAGATGTTCTTGTTGAGATGAAACAGAAAAGTGGTTATATTTCTGTTTGATTCTATGTGTTCTGATACGTCTTTTTAATTACTACATTATTATTTTTAGCTAAGTTCATCCTTGCACTTTCCTTATTTAAACTTCCTTTTCATGTGATGCTAATTTTATCTAGTTTTTTTTTGTAGCATATTCTTCCTTACGTGTTCAAACATAAATTGAAGGATAAAAAGTTTGATGTTTTCAATCTTTTTTGCATTCACTAATATCAGTTTAACTCAGCTCTTCCAACTTTTAAAGGCTGATTTTTGCTTAATAATGTAAACAGCCAGAAGACCTAGTTAGGATTAAAGTCTCTATTATATGAAACAATTGTACTGACAGTTGTGGCTTTTCCCCTGGAAACAGTGCAAAATGTCAGAAGAGAGGAAAAGAGGAGTTTTTTCTAAGTGCCTGGATACATTTAACTGTTTTATTTATAAAGTTTGGAAGCAGCAGATTAATCTCAGAACTGTGGAGTTAAGAAAAATCAATTCTTATTCTTTGCAATGCTGGAGTTTCTGCTGACCTGTCAGCCCCTTGGGCTCCTGCTCCCACAGAGCTGCTGGGACAGTGGAGGGTGGCATCTCAGCCTCCACACGCGGYGACATACGGTGTGTGGGACATCATCAAAATACATGAGAAGCGAATGAAATTTCCAACACCTGTCTTCTGTTGTATGTCCGTGTAATTTCAATTATGGTATTTTTGTCAATGATGATTTTTAAAGAAAATATTCATGTCTATTAAATCTGACTTTGATGAAAGAAAACTAGGAAAAAACCACAACAACCAGCCAACAACAGATTTTGCTACTGGCTACAGCAATAAATATATTTTCTGTCCTTGTACAAGTGGATTACAGGAAGGTTTGAAAYAAGGACCTTTCGTTAGCTCTCATCAATGGCTCTTTCTTGATGGAGTTAATGGAATAGTGGGAGAAATTACAAAAGCAATTTGTTGGTGTGTTTGCCAAAAGTACCTCTATTTTTAAAGTAGCATTTGAATTTGCATTGGATTTCCTAGAACCTCCTCCTATTTTGAGTAGAAGCACCAGATTAGAGCTGTGGTTTTATACAGGACAGTCAAATATATGGATTTGACCTGTCARCTTAAATTCTGATGGGGTGAGTATTTTTTCTTTTGTATTGGAACTGTGTTTCATGTCTGATATTGAAGAAATACCCTTGCGCAATCTATCTAAATTCATTTATAAGGCAAAAGAAATAATTTATCACTCTTACAGGTTGAATGGTTTGTGTCCATATTGGATAATAAAATGTTAGAACTGAACAAAATCATGAATAGTACAGATTGAGTGTTCCTTGCTTTAGAGTTCATTGCACCTTCCTTAAGGYAATGTATTTTGTAGAATATTCTTTTTCTCAACTTCAGTTTTGCTGTTTTGCATGTCAAGGGGACTTACTGACTCAAGATCTCAGACATTAAAATGTGTGACGCTGGAGAGGTCTGGAGTACCTTGTTGGACAACAGGCACTGGCACACATCTCTGAGCGGTGCTTGTTAGAGTTGTGTCTGTGGGGCCAGCAGTARAGGTGTCTGGTGCTCTTGAGAGGGAAACCTTATGTGTGCATGGATGTGGCTGGGCAGATCGCTTTAGGAGCATATGGAAGTTAKTATTTGTTTACAGGCATTTTGGCATACATCAGGTATCCATCCTCATATGTATTGCAGGTTAGAACAGGGTGCCAACAATGCCAAGGTTGCAGGGTTGTTCCCCTATGGGCCATTCATGTAAGAGCTGAACTAAGTGATCTTCGTAGGTCTTTTCCAACTCAGAAAATCCTGTGATTCTGTGAATCATAACTCACAGAAATACACAACCAGATTTCTTGTAATATTAACTTATTCACATTTATTATATATATGTGTTTGTTTTGGTCATGTTCTTCTCATTTGAAGACARATGAAACTGGACCAGCCTTTGCTCAAAGTTAGAGGAGCCTGAAAGCCTTTTGCTGAACACCTGTTTGTACCTCTACTGGCCACAAGGGCGCATAAGTCTGAGAGTGGATATAAARTTCACCTTTGTCGTGCCTGGCAGTCAGCATTGCCCAAGCTCATGTGCCAGCTGTGCCACATGTAGGAAGGGCCCATGCCTGGGCTGCTCTTCCCACTGGCTGTTTCCAGCTGCCATGAACCACTGGAGCAGCACACAGCAGCTGGAATGGGATTGGCAATTGAAGTCTCTAAAGTYTTGCTTGGTCTTATGTTAGAGCCTATGCAAATGCCATGATGTGCATTAGGAGTAAATAATGCCACATGAGAGGGGTTTAGTGCTGACTGTGGAGTTAAAAGTAGAACAGTTTTGTTAAGCAGAAGAGTGTGAATGAAAACTTTACAGCGTAACAGTAGTGGTTCAGTTTCACTGCAGACAGCTTTACGTGGGGTTTGAGATCGGAAAAACCTCGTAGGAATTTAAATTCAACAGTGGCGGGGTGCTTTTTATATTGCTGCAAATGTTGATCTCTGCTGATGCCTGCTGAGAGCCGAGGGAGGGAGGGAGGGAGGGAAGGCGGAGCTGCCGCCGTCCCCGCTAGATGGCGGCCGTGCCYTCCCGGCTCCGGTACCCGCCCTGGCGGGCTGTCCCACGGCGCTTGGGGACACCGAGTGACAGCGGGGGCGCACACTGCGTGTGAGCGCCTGTAGCCTGCGACTTGTAAATGTCACATGTAACTACTTATAAGCTTCTGCTTTCTCYGTTACCGTTCTAGAAAGTGAAGCTCGAAACCAATTGAAACTGGAWTTTTCTCAGTATCTTCCAAGAAGAAAGTTTTATAAAACAGAATTAACAACGAGAGGGTTTGTTAGYCATTGTGGTCGTTTGGCCATGAGAAAAATGAAGTAGAAGAGAAGCGCCTTGTTTATTTTTGGGTGGGTTTAGTTTGGTTTCATTTTTTGCAGTAACCATTATTTTTAATTCTCTCTATGATTAATTAGTGAGGTTTTGGAGCTTTTTGTTATGTAACAGTTTCAGCTAATTTTACAAAATGCAAAACTTTTTTTTTTTTTTTTTTTTTTTTTNGGGATGGGGTTAATATGAAGGACCTACTTGTGCGTTAAGTAGGTAATTTCCTTGAAGAGCAGTTCTTGAGGATGTCAGAGTTTGTGCTACTAAGTAAATTTTTAGTCTTGCAGTGCATACGTCCTGGAGTGCAAATTCTTCAGGATGCATGGAGTGGCCTCTAGTTTGAACAGCATGAGTTTATTTTCAGTGCTTGTTTTTTTAATGTGAGAATTTTAGTATTCAGATTTCTTACTCTGAATATATTTTTGACCCTCATTATTTGAAAATYAATACAGAAGCATTTTAGAGGAAAGTTTTGGAAAACATGGTTTGTTTTTTTTGTTTTGTTTGTACGTTTTTACACATGCATTGTATAAGTGAGTAGATTTGTAAAAAAGTACAAAAGCAGAAAACAATAGGCACAAGTGTTTGGTACTCTAATTGACTTTTGAACAAAATACAGCAGCAAAAGTATTTAGTTATCTTACAGCAATGCTTACTTAGTGTTAAGACTGCATAACTGAAAACAAGAACATCATTTTGATATCAGTATTGCTAAGATTTCAAGTAAGTGAAAACATGAGCCTATATATGAAAACTTGGAAAATTTACAGGTCCAGAAGAAGGATGTGTTTTACAGATGCAATTACTTAAATGTTTTGGCATGGAAAAACTTACTTTTAACTTTTTGAGGGTTATAGATGTTAATATGTTCTAGCTTTTAATCTGTAAAAAGCCTGTTAGAAGCAGGTAAGTTGTCTGCTTTTCATCAGCTTCATCCTATTCTGTTCAGCCAACTTTGATGTATGTCATCTGTTTTTATTAGATGTAAATTTAACAGAGGTCATCTTATTTACTGAATTCCTTATGTATCTTCAAGACTGATATTACTGGTTCTGTTCTAAATTGTCATTTACCAGCTGCTAAAAAACAYGCTGGTTTAGCTTCTGGGCAGGTGATTGTGTTTCAGTATAGTCATAGAGTCAAGACATTGGAAAAGCTGGAAGTCTACAGATCCTTTGTAGTTTTCTAATCTTGTGTACATTAATAATCCAGGCAAGATTAATTTGTTTTTTTCTTTCCCTTTCCCAATTTCTGGTTGAAACTCAGTAAGTTACAATATAATATTGTATAGAAATCTTAATGCAGGTTTGCCAATAGTATCTTGGCCCCCTGCAGAAAGTTAAGTTCAGCAAAACTCTGTGTTAGGGATCCTTTGATGCTGGAGCTAGTCTTTGGGAATTATTTGAAAAGCTTTGGTGTTAACCTGAAGTCAGTCAAAACAGTATTCAAAGTTAAAAATATTTAGCTGGATCATATAGCAGAACTGCTTTAAGGGGATTTCCTAGAGCTGTTTGAGCTAACATCTTTGTTTCTCCATTATGCTTATAACCAACCAAGCAAGATGCATATGTACCCGGGAGATGGCCTATGAATCTTGTCACTGTGGCAAAGGAAATGATAGTATCTTTGATTCTAAGAAATTACAATCAAGAGCACAAGCCTTTTATAGTTGCAAAGTGGAAAAAGCACATTTTAAGCTATGAACACAGTGAAAACAGTCACTCAGTTTTAATTGAAAACTGTCAGTCAGAGAGGAAGACGTGGGTGGTATTTGTGAAACAGTGAATGTCAGCAAGGGCAGAGGTGTGGTGTTATATTGCCTGTGCAGGCAATAGGATACACATCTGTAAGTGATTGCTGCTGTCAATGGAGTGGAGGATAGGTGCTGTGGACTGATTCAGTTAAAATACTAAAACATAATATATGCATAAAAGTAATGGGACAGTATTAGAGGGATCTGTGGAGTTGAGGAAGACATGTTGTCTAGAGAGTCAGATCAGGGCTTCTGAGATCAGGGCTTCTGATTTCAGCTGCATGAAAAGTAGTCTAAAGTGTCTGGAATTTGTGAAGACAGGGCACATGCACCATTGCTTACTAAGTATGTTTGTGTTGTTGATGGCGCAAGAGGTTATTTATTTTTTAATTACAGTATTAGAAGAGTTGAATACCATCCTAGGTACCAATTCCTTATAGSGGTTACTAATCAGTTATGCTGCTCTGCATGTATGAAATCTATAGTTGAACAAAATTGAAGTGCAGTAGCAGATGCTTGCTWCTTGCAAACCCAGTTTTCATCTGTGCAGTATCACTGCAGAGTAGAAGTTCATGCTTTGAAATGCGCGTGGTATGTGATTGGCAGTAGACTTGGTGAGAGGGACCCACTGGCCTGGTTATTTGTCCCAGTCTCCTGATACTTTACACTAAATTTTGATTAAAGTAAGTTCATTGGTGTGACATGAAGCAGCTTTTCACTGCAGCACTACCATCCCTTGCAACTTACAGCTGCTTGCTACTTACTTCCAATCCGTTTTGCTCTTCCCATTAAACTGTTGTAATTTTAGTAAGCATTAGCATTTTGCAAACTCTCTTTTTCATTATGCTGTTCCTTATCTTCCACTTTATATGCAAAACACAGGTAGTAGTTATATGGTATGGGAACACAGCTATATAACTGTATAACTGAAGTTTAAGCCATGTAGTCCAAGTTAAAGGCTATCCAAGCCCCTCCACCATCCTTAGCCACATTTTTGCATCCTAGTTTGTCACTTCCAGCTAATTCCCACTAACGTGTAAAATCATCAGGTATTTTCATTTTTATAATAGATGTATAATTTCAGCCCTCAGCTCTTCACCCTGCAGTACTGAGGCACTCTGGTCATTCTGCAGGAGCTCCTTGCAAATCCCTGAATAACTCTATCCTGAAATGCTGTTACCATCACCGCAGTATGTCTCCCTGGCTCTGCTTGCCATTGCACGAGTCAGGGAGCACAGCAGAGCMGGCAGCTTTTCTTCAGCCTCGGCCTGCCAAGCCACGTGCCAGCTGTGCTCCTGTCAGCAGCAGTGAGAGCCCTTGGAGCACCAGGCTGTCATGCTTTCAGGGGAAACGGCTGTGAATGGGAGGGTTTGGGGTGAAAGAGGACGAGGATTGCTGAGGAGACAGTGATGGGCAGGTGCTAACCTGAGTGTCTCAGAGCCCACCTTGGGCACGTTCTTTAGCTGCATGAGAGAGCTCGTAGCTCSTATGTTGAACAGGGGGAGAGGCTCAGGCAGCAGCAGCAGGCTTGGCCTACTGGTGTGAGGAATGGTTGTTCTCAGCTGGCRGTGCCAGGCGCTCCTGAGTGATGAGGTGGCACTTGCAAGCCAGACTGGAGTCCTTCTGTAAATAGTACTTGGTAGCAGTGCTGCAGAGGGGAACGATTTATGAAGAGACTGAAATTTTAAATAAAATGTTAAAACAGCTGCACAGACCCAGATTTTAAAGTTCTGTCTTCCAATTTTAAATGTTACAGCCCCTCTAATTTTGGATTATTTTGACTAGGCACAGCTGTTAAGCCTTTCTCTCTTCCCTCTCCTATCCCCAAAGAACATAAGCCTCTGAAAGTCCATGGTTATCTGTTGTAATATGAGCCTCGCTGGCTATCACGTATTGAATGAATGCTATTAGCTACCTGGTGATTAAGTTGGAAGTAAGAATGGAGAGTAACTTGAAATAGGACAGTGATAAAATATAAAGACAATACCTTAACTTGTAGCAGATACATTATTTTCAAAATAATGTGTTTAAAAATACACATTTATCAAGAAATTCTTTAACTTGGTTTGTTCTGGGAAGCATATATATGTATGTCATGTCTGAAAAGCTTACACAAAGCTTTTACAGATATTTCTTCAGAAGGCATTTTACTTGTGTTGCCTTAACTGGCTGGCCTATTACAGTTGCCTTCCCATGAGGTTTTGTTAATCAATACATTTGAGAAGTAAGATCACCTTACCTGTTTAACAACAGACCAGTTTAATTACTAAGAGCATATATTAAATGTTTTTGGAGTTTTGTTAGTGTTAACTAAAATAATTCTCTATTACTAATTTAATTTCCTCAAGTAAAATATGGGGTATTTTCTACATCTGAATGTCTTTTGCAAAATGTCACARAAGACCTGATTGGGGTAAACAACAAAAAAACAAATCATATCACAAAATGCAAGTTATGACATTAAACAAGCCATACTAAACAGTGGATTACAAATTTGCCAATTCATAATGTGTTAAGTCAATTAATATAATCTTGTTTTCAGATCTGTTTTTTGCTTTTAATGTCTGATGGTGATRTTCCAGCAGTCTAGTTTTAATGAAAACATTTACTCATGTAAATGAGGGKTTCAGTTTGCTTGTGTTGACAATATTATTTATTTTCCTAGGGAAAAATCCTTCCTTTCTTTACTGTCTACTTTCAGAAATCTTTTGGAATGTACCAGGGAAATGTCATCCTTTCTTTGACATTCATATTTTGTTTGGGTTTTTTCTTTTATTTTAGTTTCTATGAAGTAATGTAAACTCTAGCTTAATTTGATCTGGCATCCCCGTAGTTGAACATTTGTAAGTATCTTGTATTGTGGCCCATCTGGGTTGTCATAGAAACCAGAGACCTCCATCCTCCTCATTGTTGTTGGAAATGGAATGCAAACAGAGCATCAAAGTGATGTTTTTCTAGTACAAGTGAGAGCCCTATGAAGAGCCAAACAGAAAGGGTTCTTATTGGATTTATGCTCCTGTGGCCTGTGCAGCAGTTGCTTYGTACACTGTTTTCTCCTGAATATCCAGCAGCTGGGCAATAGGAAAAATGTGAGCATTGTGGAAAAGCCAAGCTTCTGTGCCTAATCTTGTCCACAGCTTTTGCCTCTCTATCTTTTCTTGATGTATTTGTCTTGGAATGGACTGTTAATTAGTAAGGAGATCAGAGCATGCTACTGCAAATCATTTGCACAGCAAGGGGCTGAAAGAACCAATTATGTAGCATGTCCACGTGGCTAAATGTTTCTCTGCACTCATGTTCTATCCTCTTACAAAAAAACCAGCCAAATTCTTCTGGCAAATGCGTTGAAAGTTTTCACTTGCAAAATAGTAAAAATGCCAAGTGATCATTCTTCAAATCTGTATGCATTTAACAGATGTAGTTGCAGAATCACACAGCGCTTCCCTTCCCCCACGYATGCTCCAGCTGTGTACTCAGCAGTTCTGCCGGCATGCTGGTGAATGGTCCTGTCTCCTCCCCAGGACAAAGAACCTTTGAAATCACCGCTGAATACTCACCAGTGCTGCCAATTGTACATGACTGTGGATTTCCAAAATAGGTTGAGAAATCATTTTCTAAATAGTGACTTGCTCATCAACTGAGAGACAGGCTCCATCAGCACAAAGGGGGCACAAGAACAGTTTGGTTTTGTGTGTGGGAGAAAAATCTTAGTACAGTCTGTTCATGCTGAGCATGCTGTTGCTGGCCTGAAAGCAGCTGCCCCTATAGCCTCTGCTGTTGGTGCAGTTTCTCAAGCAATGTGGGTCACTGGGCAGGCTTCTGATCTTCTCTAAATTGATTAAGGAAATKAATTTCTGCCCCTGTGCAAAAGATGGATCCTCCAGAGAGCTACACAATGAGAATCTGTGCTGCAAGAGTTAAAGGCTTGGAGCAAAACCTCTTCTTTCGTCATTACTCCGGTAAATTGGAYGAGGAAGATGAGAAATGTGAAGGCAGAATGCTACAATCCTGCATTATTTGTCTAGCTCATAATAAATGCATTTGAAATGCAGAGTAGGAAAAGGAATTTTTATTACTATTTACATGGTACTAGTATAAGTTAAATATTTCAAAAGATCTTTGCAGACTAGTTTTTTGGCCTACAGAGCATTGTATGCTAATCATGCAACCTACCAGCAGGGAAGCAAAACAGGAAAAACCGTTAAGAATGTGGGTCTGTGGGGTTAAATCAAGCACGGTTTACTGCTTAGTTCTGGCATAGGTATATATGAAATATATGTATGAAATAAGGACTTTTTTCTTCAATGAAATAGTTGTTTCTAATACATTGAAAAAAACCCTCAGAGTAATCCCTGCACTATTACTTGTGTCCCCTCAGACTTCCCTCTGGGCATAGGCCTGACCTGTCAGTGAGAAGGGGCTTTAAAAGTGGCTTTTGAGATTGAAGTGTGCCCTTTTTTCYAAGTCAGTCTGATAAAATGTAATGCATTCTTCTACAAACCTTCCCTGCCAGTGAGAAAGGACTAATTTTTGCTTGTCTGACTTCACTAGTTTTCAATTCTGCTTTATATTGTCTGTGACTGCTCTTTGCTTGTGTGAATCTGTTTCTTCATACTCTTTTTTGTGTTTCCTGATCTTTTTCTTTAACTTGTTTTTTTTTGTTTTCTTCTGAGCTTCCTCCTAATCAACGAGAGCTTGACTTCTTCCTATGCAAACTGACAGATGTGTTTTGGATTTACTGTGGTTTTGATATAGAATCACAGAATAGTCTGAGTTGGAAGTGACTTAGAAGGATCATCAAGTCCAGCTCCTCTGTGGTCCATATGGGGATCGAAACCATGACYTTGGCTTTATTAGCACAATGCTCTAACCTACGGAGCATGAACATATTTATATGATCTTCCCAACAATTGCCATGAAAGTCCTACTGAGTTCATAATGAATATTGGCTATACAGTGCAAAGTCAAGTATTTCTGTTTGTGTGTTAAAATCCTTGTGCTGGGTTGGGGGTTTTTTGTTGGTTTTTTGTTTGGGTTTCTTTTATTTTCATTTCTGCAACACCTATCACACATTGATGGTTTTGTTAAAATTGGTTGATATTTTCTCAGCCTTTGGTTGTGGTGTATCTTTTTTCAAAGTAAAGTCACTGATTACTTACATGTCTGTCCCTGCATATATTTAATGATATRAAAGTGTGCATGTGTAGGACAGATCTTTTAAAAGCCTCTTTTCTCTTCTTGCATCCTGTCTCAACTCCAGATGAAGTACAAATAGAGCATAGTTTTACCAAAACAAACAAATTATTATGCTCTATTTTCTTGAATATGTGCCGTGTTGTGTTTGTAAGAAAACAAAAAGAAACCCAGAAGCTTGTTTCCCCTAAACAACCCTGCACTTCACCATCAATTTGGTTTATTCAGAGTTAATATAAGGGGAAATATTTTCTCAGTTGCTTTGGAGAAAGAGGGTAGCCGCTCTACCTCAGAGCCCACAGAACCTGCTCCCTAGAGTTGAAGCTCCCTTCAGCTTCTCATTTTGTGGAGGTTTTCTGGGAAAGAGGGTTATGTGGGGGCTTATTTTTATGGGCAGGAGTTTAGAAGGGTACATGTTACATGTATAAAATGTAATTAAGCTGTTGTTGCAAAGACAATGTAGATTTAATGTAGTTTTCTGTGATTAATAATAGCTTGAGATCCYAGTTTGAATAAAGCTACCAGACCTGAGGACACAAACGAGATAGCTTGCTGTAACAACCTGTGCTTCAGTTGCTAGGTTTCTGTAATCTTTCAGTTCTTCTCAACAGCTTAACATGTATTTCCTTTAAAAAAAAAAAAAATCCATCTGTGTGAAACCATGGCAAGGAAAACTACTGTTTTGTGATTTACAGCTCTTAGAGACAGGTGTGATAGGTGTCTTTAGGGAAACATGAGAGAGACCCAGTGACRCTGTTTCTTAAAAGTCTGTGGGTTCTGAGCTTCCAAACATATTCACAACTGAATTATCATGCAAGAAATGCTGAATGAATGTCAATGAARTAATCCTTCTGAGTTTCATTAAGGTTGTCTGCTACCTCCTAGTGCAGGTTTRGCTCATCAGACCAGTTTGTAGAATGAAATGTGTTCATCCGGTTATATGTTGCATGTTCTCTGCAGTAAGTAGCAAGTCAAACATATGGTGTGAAAAAGAGCTTGCACTTCATTATGTGATGAAAATATGTTTAATGTTTTTGTTTAAATTTTTTTTCAAAAAGCTAATTTGCCTTTTAAATCTAATACGGACCTGAAGTGGCACAGAAGAAATCTCGGTCTTCCCTAAAATTGCATATGTGGTATTGTTGAGAATTGCATAAAGAAGAATTACAGGAGGGCTTATTTTCTCTTTCTTACCTCTTCAGCTGAGTTAGAAGATCTGTTTACCCATCTCATGGKGCCCTAAATGTTTAAGGAATCTTCTCAATTGACGTACTATTAAAGGAAGGTATTTGTATTATTTTTGAGAGGTCTTCTGTACAAAGAGAATAACAAGACAATGTAGAGCAAAATACTTTTTTCTGAAATGTTTTCTAAGAGTTGTTGGGAAAATAACAAACATTACCAAAAAGTTCTGAAGAGGCATATTTATCAGATGATTAGTTAGAAAATTCTCCATCAACTTGCATTCTTCAGAGGTGAGAATAGTCCACTTCTCAGGAAGCAGTATTCCAGATGGAGTTAGCAGTGATGGCTGAGTCCTCAAGAAAGTGGAAGAACCTCTGCAGTACTTTATTCTGAAAGCAGTTTCAACACTAAATGCTTACAGCCAGGAATTTTGGTAATTTAAGTCATGATTCTAGTACATACTTCAAAAAAGATGAGAGTGCAAGCTATAGAGGCACTGGGTGCAATTCATGTGTACTTAAATTCAGAATTCTTTTTACAGAAGTAAGAGCTAAGTGTGGCACAGAAATGTCGTCCTGCTTTCCTTCAGTGCTCTCCTGGCCTGACAGATTTTTATCCAAACTCAAACAAGATTTCATGACATTACAGCATTGAAGCACTATGGATAGATTTTTACAGAACAAGGGATATGGATGCYCTAGATCAATTTCTTCAATGTCCTATTTGTGTTTCTTTCAAATTTGTTAGGTTTAAGAGTGAATATAATCCTTAGTAGAGAAATTATATCTGACAAAATTTATCTTGCACTTTGTTGGTGTCAAATGTATCCGAACAAGATCACTCATTGTTCTTCCAAAAAAATTTAGATATAAAGGTACTTGTGTTCACACTTTGAGCAAGTGTATCRTAGAGGTAAGAACCAACTCTCTTCTGTCTATGCAACTTTCTTGAGGCAAACTTAGTAGCCTGACAGTTTTGGATTTACTGTGTTTGGTCACATCCACAAATTTTGAATTTATGTATATTACAGGCTTAGATGTCACAAGTTAAATTGYATAAAAGACTGAATTGGCATCTTTAGACTAAGTTTAAGAAAGTTTGAGAAAGGAGGTCCAAAATCTATTATAGRTGTAGATGGTGGGTCTAAAGATCTTTAATGATCACCCTTGTAAACCAAATCTCTTCAGGTTACTTTAGTTGGGTTCAGTAGCAGTATTTACCTTTCTGGACCACCTCTATTCTCTTTGAACTAGAGGGGATMTTTGACAACATTCACCAGAACTCTGAAATAAAATTCCTGAACCATTCTGAACAAGAATGGGGCTGGATTAATTGCTTGGCTTGTAGCACAAACAGATTTTGTTTCAGACACTTCAAAGTTACTAAATCTTAGAAAACAGCAGTCACTTCAAAATATTAGCTGAAGGTCGGGAAATTTACCATAGAAGTAAGTTATATTTATTTATGGAGATGCTTGCACATCCGAGTATCACAATATGTTAAAAAACAGGAGAGGGATGGGAAAGGATAATGGAGCTAATAGCAGGAAAACTATCACCATCACTCATTTATATAGACTAGTTCCATATACAACTTCATGTTGTGAAGGCATTTGAAACAGTTAAAAAATCCACTGGATTGTATAAAATGTCATTCAAAAGTGCAGATTTTGTAGTGTTTAATTTATTTTTAAAATAATTCGGATGCTGTTCCAGATTGTTTACAATCCCTCCTTCCAAATTTGTTTCCCTTTTATCTGTGTAAGCATGTGCTGACACTGTTACTCAGTATACACAAATGCTAATCTACCTTCATGCACATGGAAAATAGCTTTCCTGGCACTGAGTTTAAAACTCTCATAGAATACATTATTAATCAAAGAAGCTTCTCTGTTTAGAAAAGCCTATCATTTATGTGGTCACCRTTGAGAAGGTTATAGATAAATATAATAGTGTTAGCAGTGTGGTCTTCGTAACATGCAACAAACAACCCCAGATACTGAAAGTGTATTTAAAAAAGAATGAAATTTCAAAAGTTATTTTCTTTCTCTGTACTCTGGTTGCATACAGTGACGTGATCTAATTATAGTCTAACTACAACTTCTTTTCTATTGCCCTGCATGCTTTAATGCTCTAAATGCRTTTCTCTTGGCAGGTGTTTGCAGTGAGGTGGAAGTGTGATTACTGTTGGGCTCCCCATTGTGAACAATTCCCTAGTTCTGCATTTGGCTTTCTGATAGATCATGTATGTCTTAAGTTCAAGGGGTAGAGTTGTGAGGGAAGTGGGTAGGGTGAGGCTGGTGTCCATCTGTGTATAATTCAGCTGAATGTGACTGCAGCTCAGTAACAGCACCAGCGCAGCTTCAGCGAGGGCTGCCGGGCTCAACTGTTCCTTCAGTTACACGTGCTGGTCTTGTGAATGCTGCCGAGCCTTATCAAACACTGCCAGTTGGTGCTGCTGGTATGAAAGCACAGGGGAGCTCTCATGTGGAAGGTTAATGGAGTGTAATTAGAAAGAAGAATGAACTGCTCAACCACTCTATCTCACTCTACCTGCACTGAGAGTGACAAGTGCTCTGATCTTTTATAAACCCTGGAGCAGAGGTTTAACAGTCTAAAATTATGACAGTATAACTGTCAAACAAGCAGACACACTGGGAAGAAGTAGTATGAACTTACGGATAGGAATGTTTATGTTCTCTTATGTAGACTCTGTTAGCACTTTTTTCATGAAGGATATTGTCCAGACTTATGTAGCAGGTCTCAAATACATTTTCTTGTGAAGTGTCCATTGAAGTCAGAAAGATCTTTGTGTGTCATTTATGCCTTCTTCATGCCTGCATATCACATAACCATTGCCTTGCAGGATGAAGTAATGATACCATCCTAGGGCTTTGATACCAAGGAATGAAGCTTTTATAGAGAAYAGTTCTGGTAGAAACAAAAACAGTTACTGGGATTTATATTCCATGAATTAAAGAAAATTTGAGATTACATATATAAATTGAGATTGGATACTAAKGTCAGATCCTGTGATTTAAGTTAGGTACTATGTATGTCTGTTGAAAACTGTCGTGTTTTTAAAATTTTTCTCTTATCTTTCATCTACAGCATGCAGTCGTGAGGGTTTTTTTTTCCTTTAACAGCATACTGATAAACTTTAATTATGAAACTGCAACTAGGAAGACACCAAAAAGGACAAGGAAATTACAAATTTAACCTCCTGTATATTAGAGGCCATTATATTCTACCCCAGTAATCCTGTCTGATGTCTAGATTCAAGGAGAATTGGACAGTTTGGTTATCAAGGGTACTAAATTTTTGTCTTCCACACCTTTGTTTTTAGAAAACAGGTGGTGGATTAGGCTGCCAAATACTTTGAAGGCCATTGCAATGTCAGCAGGTTGATTAGGGGAAATTTGCCCAGCTAGTCCTAGCTTGCGATCCRCATCCTGCATTGCAGTGGGAGAAAAAAAACATCCCAGCAAGTCTGACCTGGAGAATTTTTTTTCTCRTTCCAAGTCTAAAATCAATAAGAATCTAAATATGTAAAGAAGGCATACAATAAAAGGCAATCAAAGGAAGAAGAAAAGTTTGCTTTACTTAGCCTCTTTTCTCTGACTGTGGCCAATATCTTGTGTTTCAGAAAAAGGTGAAAAAAGAACCTTGAGTATATCTGGTTGTTTGTGCCTCTGGACATRTTAATGTTTTAAAGAGTAAGGCTATCTTTTCGTGGAGTTTCAGTGCTGGAGAAGCATGCTGGGAACAGTGAAGGCACTTGCACTGTCCCTCATAAGGGAAGAGAATGAGCAGAGACYTCCCAAGTCCCAGATCCCTCTCCCCTTTCACAGGTACTATACAGTCTGCTCTGAAACTCAGATTAAGCACTTCCTTTGAAAAGTTATTTACCCTTTTTACAGATTCTTTAAACTATGGTAGGCCATYACTTCTCATATTAGGTTGGTCCAGCATTCAACCGTTTCTGCATCTTATTTCAAGGCTGAATTTGTCTACCTTCAACTTGCAGATAAAGAGTCTTCACTTTACATTTCTCAGAGAAGCTAAAAACGCTCCCATGATTGGATTTCTATACATAAATATCTATACTCAGTGAGAATTGTCTTCTCAATAAAGTGGATATCCTGAGCCTCAGTAAACTTCACATTACAMAGTGCTGTTTGCTGGGTTCTTGATTATGGTTTTGATTTTCCTTTGAACTGTCTCCAGGAGCTCTGCATCCCTCAAGAAAAAGGTAGCTTTTCATTCTTTTGGGGAAATGCCTGTTCTCATATATTTTAAATTAAGAGCATTGGAAGTTCAGCAAATCTTCACTTGCTGAGTTTTAGCCTAACTTAGTGATGCACCTTTTGTGCCAAGATAAGCAAACACAGCTACAAAGTTCCTCTCCCCATACTATTTAAATTGGGAGGGTAAAGAGGAAATACGGCTTTTTTTTTTTTTTTTTTTTTTTTTTTTCAGAGAGTCACTGTTGTCCAATCCACAAACCGTGAGGCAATTGAAAGCCAGCAGTCTGGATCTTGTGCAGTGATTTAATTTGATGTCTTCTCTATGAAGCAGGCATTTTTCTTTGTTTTGATTGTCCTTGGTTAACTAAAGAGAATACTACAGCAGGTATATTATAACAGAATGCCTGTATTTGACACATTGTTCAAGTTACTGGGAAAAAGAGAAAAATCTCTCAGCTGAGTGGGTTGAACCGGTGACTTTTTACTCTAATAACTCTTTCTGACTATGAAGTGGAAATCAACAATGAACTGTGATGTTATTAGTGATAGGTTTTTAACCAATTGGCAGTAAACAGTATTTAATTGACAACAAGGAAAACAYTGGTGTTTGTGATATTTGTAAAGCAAGTATGGAAATGAAATATTAGATGCTGCTAACAAAATCAGAGTTATCAGTAGGGGGTTGTATGATACAAGTTTGAGCATCCAGATCTTACTGTTCACAAAAGAACGCATTTCCATTCTGTGGTTTAGTAGAACTAGTCATCTTGCTTGATACTTCTGTTCATACATGAAGCACCTGAGCATGAACTCTGTGTGTTTCCTTTTGTGAGGATGAGAGGAGGTGTGATTCAGTCATGAGAATAGCTGTGGGATGCACAAGAACACTACTGAAGGTGATTAAATTTTRGTCAAGGACTGTGATACTGTGCACATTAAAATGTGCAGCAGTATGTTGTAAACTTACTTTATGGATATCCTTTGCACTTGAGTTATTCAAAATATGAGGAGTTACCAGATTAAAAAGTGCACTTCTCTTTAGATTGTTTCTAAAACATGGTATAAGTTTACTTATTTAMATTGCTCTACTTTGCTTGCTTAATGCAGACAAATTCAGTTTAAAGGATGTCGTGTTATGAGGTAAATTACAGATAGAAGAAGAGAAACAGCCAAACTGCCTGRCAGAGATGTTTAGCTTAGGTAAGCAGCTACTGTGTATAGATGCAAATGGCTTTCCCATGGGGGTAGATGTTTCTGTGTGTTCTCCTGCATAAGAATAACAGTATTTTTTGTTCTGAGATTTTATATTGCAGTCTTCAGTCTGACAGATTTTACAAGACCACATTACATACTTCTAGTAAACTAGATTTAGTCAGAGATCATACAGACCTTTTTTTTACATTAAAGTACAAAAATACCCTTGTTTCATTTCTGAAAATATGTCTAGATGGCTTTTTTATTTTTCTCTTAGGAAGGTTTTTTTCTCCCTGAAACAGACGAATGGTGGTAGAACAATAAGGTGGGCAAGATAAAATTAAAATGAGCACCTTTTCCAGTATAGTCAGCAGTTTAATTCTTTAACTTCAGCATTTTCATGTTCATTCCCCATACCCTTTTACCAGTTTGTATTTGTACTTGGAAATATTTCTGTAAAGCAGAAAAACTTAAAGCAAGACAAAGTTTGTGAAACCTTGTCAAATTAAAAAAAAATTTAATTTCATTCCTTTCATTCTATTCTTTATTACATTCAAAGTGCTGCACTTAACTATTTTTCCTTTCTGTTTTGCCTGTTGTCGCACACTTAATTTCCCATTCATTAATTGCTTTATTGTTTAATTATTGTTACTGTTCTTGCAAGTTTCTTTCCATTAACATAAGTGCTGGGGCAAGAAGGTAGCTATTACACTTAGTTAATCTGTAAGCTACGGGAAAACATTGTATGTGTGCTGCCTCTACTAGTTCATTCTCTTTACTCTGCTTTGTGCAAGAGTAAATATTTTAAAACAAGAAGACACTGATAATGCATAAGGCATTTCACAGTACAGCATTCCCTTCCAAATATTAATTGTGCTGCTGCAAGTGGTAAAAGACACGGTGCTGAAAATAAAGCAATCAAGAAGTCACATCAAGGCAGAACAGCACAACAGCTTTTTTTTTGCCATTTTAATTTATAATTCTAGCTATGTTTTTAAATTGAAAAAAAAAAAATTAAGCATTCTCCCCTGTTAAGAATGAAGGAATGAACATAATTTTGAGAGCTGTCATCAGCCCTTCTGAATGATTTCTAGCAGCTTTATATGGTGTTTCTCTATCCTAAGGAAATATCCAATATCTCTTTCAAAATATATATGCTCATGACTGAACTGTGTGTTTGTTTCAGAATCATACCTGTAGGAATTAATTAAAAATATAATTGCTATAAGTCTACCAGCATTTTTAATGGAAAAAATACTTTTCACATCATGCCAATGCTATCTAACATAATCTGACATAACATTAAAGTAGATTTTTAGGGAATTAAATTTATTTAAATTCTGTTTTACACRAAGTACCATATGCCATAGTCAGAAATTGTATTAACACTGCAAAGGAAACTCATGAATTTAGGGTGTACGAAAACTAACTGGTTCACCTCTAGTGCTCATCAGTATTGTAAGTGTATTGTTCAGTTTRTCCCACAGGACCATCATAGCAGAGGGAGGAGAAACATTCAGTTGCCCTCACATGCTCTGCAACCTCTTTTAGACGTGCAGAAGTCCTCCTGTCTCTGTGCAGCTTTTAGCTATGTTTTCTGTGAGCTCAGTGCAGCTCTCTGGGACAGTTACTGGAGTGTTGGCAGTGCAGCCATTGACTGGGTAAGGTTAGGTACCCATGTATTTAACAAAAGCTTAAAAAATRCTGTTTTTTCAACTATAAAAAGAAATAGTGCACATTTCAGTAATCATGCCCAGTGAGACATTCAAATATGGGGTGGCGGTGATCTCTCAGTCCCATTGCTGCATTTGTTTTCAGCATTCAGGCACCTCAGCCTCAGGGGAGGCTTTTCTGACTGAATGATATAGGTGCCGTTTTGATCACCTTTCAGAAGTAGGAAATTGTGTCACTCTCTTTTCTGGATATAAAATTATTTCTAATTTAGTTGGTTTAGATTTTTTAGTTGGTAAAAAAACTGGCTATAAGTGAAGCATAGCCAGAAGTCCATGAATTCCATGAAAACACAAGATAACCACAGTAATAGCTGAAAATATTTCTACAGTCCTGAGATCATTCTTTCAATGAATTTAATTCAAGCTGGTTTGTACAACAGGGTTTTTTTCTCACTGGTRTAGCTTCTGCGTCATCAATTTCTGTAATTGGATTTCACTATTTTAAATTTTAGATACCATCTTAAAGCAGTAGATGAGTGAACAATTATTCTCCTTGTTTGTAATCTTTCCTCTCCCAAATTCCATTCTCAAAATGTGTCCTGTTTCTCAACATGTAACCTCTTTGCAGGTTAAAGTGTAATTGTACCAGATCTCTAAAATCTTTTAGCTTCTTTCTGCCGTGGAGATTTTGATATCTTTCTCTTTGGGTAGTGACAGGGCATGGGTCTGRCAAAGAGAGAAAGGAGGCTGGGAAGGAAGATTGCAGAGCAGTGAAACGCCCTCCATCCTTCCCACTTCCAAGCTGAAGCTTACTTGAAATCAGTACTTCCTCTTAACTGTTTCACTTGTGGTAGTAGGGGGCAGCTTTTAGATCCCAGAGAACATCTTGGTCATTGGAAGTCATAGGTAACAGAGGATCCATAGTAGCTGACTTCCTGAGTCTGGCAGAGCAGGAAAACGTGTCACTGGCAGGCAGCTGAGCAGTTCAAACRTCATCAGCTTTGGTTTTGTGATACAGAGTGGTATGCATTGCAAGGTTGTTTAATATGCTAGTTATCTCTCTCATTTTTAAAATACATTTTTATTTATTTTTTTTGTTTTAAAACAGACCTTCCTTTAGATATGGATGTTTTTCTGAATATTTCCTGGATGAAGAGGGAAATGTATCACCAAATACAACAAGGGATCTAGTATTTAAAAGACGGATGTACTCAGAGAACTACTTTTTTCTTGATTGACTGATTAAAATGGAAATTATGCTTAGCTAATAAGGATAAAAACCTTAAGCCTTACTAAGTTTTAAGTTTGCTCCAAGGACTTTGCTTATCCTATAACAACATATTCATGGTRGTTTTTATATGAGCGCAGAGATGTCTTTTGACACAGATATATGGCCAAGAAGATCTATTTTCTGCTTAATCAAACCAAAATAATCTTCTAATGCTGTGTTAGAATGCTTCTAATGCTGGCCTGTGGCATGAATGAGAAAGTGGTATAGCAAAATGTCACAATATTGATTGCAATTATTAACTTTAGGGAAGGGTCATATAAGATGTCTGGGGCTCTGAACTCAGCGGTGTGAATGGTTCCTGATGAGATTAGTGATAAAGATGTCAAGACAGCAAGAGCTCTGAGATGATGTAGTGTGCTTACGGGGCACCGTGCGACAAATGGGTTTGGGAGTAGTCTGATAGTAACCATTGCACAGGGCTACCACTTCTTTTTTTTTTTTTTCTTTTTTTTGGGTAGAATACAGTTCAGAAGAAATGGGGAGATTATTATAAACGCTTTCACATTGTGGATGTAAAGAGAGGATTGGCATTCGGTTTTTAGGAAGGTTCAGTAAACTTGAAGGACAAATGCTTTTCATACGTTCATATTATGGCAGGAAAAGAAATCTAATCTCAGAATATGAGGAGAACTAGAGCTTTCTGACATGCAGAAAACTTACATTGTGTGTATGATGATGTGTTTATGATTAATTTAAAATGTTGAAGTTGTCAGTAAGAATTAAATTACGTATTCTTAAATAAGAGGCAGAAGGGAAAATGGCAATGATTACATTTAAAGAATTAGGAATATTTCTTAAGAATTCTATGGTACTTTTAGAACTACCTGAATCTCACTGGCATTCAGTCTCTAAGACATGTAGCTAGGATTGATATCAGCCCTGACAAATCTCAGTCACACAGGATTGTACTTTCTACTGCACAASCTGTCTTTAAAATTGATTAAGAACAGTCAAATAACGAAGGAACAGTTTTAAAATACAGTGTTAATGAAGTCTGACAGTAAACAAGAGTTTCTTTCATGGCACCCTCCTGTTTAATTCCCTACAGAAGGAGGCTCCGCTAAGGCTGCTGCAGACAGACACGTGCCAGGCGCTTGTGAGGCTGYAGAGCAGCACTTCCAGCAGGATGCTGGAGAGCCGTGCGCTGCGTGCGGTGCCAGACCAGCGGCATGGGCTGAGGCCGTGCACAGGGGAACACAGAGGGSAGTGCTGAAAATGGGAGCAGATCTGCTCCGAGTTCCTGTGTAGGTGCAACCCTGAGAGACTGGTCTGGTTTTGCTAATTCAGCTATGTAACTTTGAAATATGTTGTCCAGAGTCTCTCTCTTGATAATTATGAACAAACAGATAATCCCAACAGTCTTGCAGATAGTAAAATGTTTTCTGTAGTTTCAGTGTGGTATTTTTACTGACAGTTGGTAGAAGCAGCTTATTAAACTGCGTAAGCAATTGGCATGCAATGCAAACTTCGGTTTTACTCTCTGAATCTTAAAAGCATTAGATGTTTCTTCCAATTTAATATCTGCGTAATGGATATGGATGGCAAGATATGCTGCTGCCAGGCAGCTCTCAGCAGCCTCTAACAGTCTAGCGTAGACTTCCAGAGCAACAGCRTTTTTCCACTCACGTTATCCATCTTGTGCCAAAAATGCTGAGCCTCAGTTTTTGCACAAAGCACTAATACAAGCTGTGCTTCGGTCCTGTTTTACCCCATCTCTGCAGGCCGTGGTTCAGGCCTGGGGGTGGAACAGGCGGTGTGTGAATGCCATGTGACTCACCTCGCTCCTGCTCCCCTGCTCTCCTCCCTGGCTCTTGCCCTGCTGTAGAAGCATGGCAGAGGAGTCCTCAGCCTGCCTCTCCCTCTCTCTTTTTTATTCTATTTTTGATCCTTTCACTAATGTTCCTCCCATTGTAAAGAACAAGATGGAAATTCATTCTTGGGCCATTGCTGCTGATTTCCTCCAGTCAGGGAATCAGTAGAAGAGCACCATTATCCCTGAATTTCATAGTGGCCGCTGTGGAAGATAAAAACTCCCTCCCTGTTCATGCTGGATATGGTAATTCTTTAGCCTCCTGTGCAGTGTATGTGCAATCCATTTTTTGGCAGGTATTCTATATGCATGTTGCATTATATTCTCTCCTACTTTGCTGCTTCTCCTCTCCTCCCCCTTGGGTTACTCTTTTGAAATGTTTTTTCAGCTCTTGGATCTGCTTGCTGATGCTGTAGTTGGATTTGCATGCTAACATGGTTGATCTTTTCAGAAAGCAATTTTAAATTATTGTTCAGTTATTACATATACGAGTGAGCTGATAGACACGGGATATTTAAAACTATGTGAAATACCTGAATTAGGAAAATGCCTTTGACACTTCTATTATTTTATCCTTGTTTCAGAAGGGAATAAACAATTTATATCTTTTAGGCTTTGATGGCTTTTAGCACTTCTTTGGATTCAGGATAAAATAGTTCCTTCAGGCTGCTGCCCCTTACTAACTCCCTGAATTTCCAGTGAGGTTGGGCCTGTATTTCTCTTGTCAGAGCTGTGCCTGCATCCTCAGCTAGAGACGTGGGTTTTGTAGAAGTCAGGCAGTTCTTCTGTATCTTCAAGTTGCTGAATTCAGTCTTTCGCTAAAAGGTCAGTCATGTGAGCCCRCACATTTCAACATTATGAAACAGGGGTAGAGGGTTTGTTGCATGTGGTTTTTATTTGGCTTTTTTAAGTTCCAGTTTTCAAATCTGTCAGTTTGGGAACCTGCCCCTTTTGTTATCATCTTCTGGGTTAGAGATACTCACTGCATGAGGCATCATGCTGTTTTAGCTCATCATTAGCAGGATACTTAAAATCATTAAGACTACAGTATCTCCACAAAATGAAGAGAACAGATATTTTGTTAACTCAGAATTTCATAACCACCTGTGAATGAAATTTGAGTAAAAATATTCTTCCAGTTTGTTGTAAATAGCTGGATTTTTTTGGTGTTTTTTTCTCCATCTCTATGCTTTGTACTGTGTCTGAATACTAATGCTTCAAAACAAAAAAAAAAATCAAAACATTTGGTATTGTCAAAATGGTTGTGTTACTTTTAATCTTCTTGCCCATGTAAGTGCAACTTCTAGGGGCAACCCATTGTCAGCACCTGGCTCTGGTAGCGGTTTCCTGACCATTCCTGTTTCCAGTAGAGCTTTCTTGGTTGAGCCTGTCCCATGTCAGTTGACTTCACTGTCCTCTTTCTAAGACAGCCTTGTTGTCCAAAGATAGCAATTGCTTTGGAGTGTGCATATTCTCTTGATCGAGGGTGCTTAGATTATATAGCTAAATCTTTTTAAAGCTGTCCAGAGCTGGGGGTGGTTGGAGGGTAGGAGAAAATATCCSGTTTTGGTCATGCCTGCATAAGGTAAAGGAAGTCCCGTGGTGTTTCCACTCTTGTCCACACTCAAGTATAATACAAACATAAATTGTRAGCCCTTATTATTCATGTAGGTAACATGTATCTTATGCTGCAAGTCACTTGGTCTGCTCTTAAATCTTGTTACTGTCTAAAGATGCAAATGGGCTACTAGGAGAAAAAAACTCTTTTTACAATAATTTCAAACTTAAATGCATGCCAAAATGTAATAGGAAGCCTTTAAGTTGGGAGAAATAAATCTGTGCTATTTTCTTCCCATGTAGGTAGCCCTCTCTGATTCTTTTTCAGGTGGCAGTAATATTGAACAGAAGCACCATGCATCTATGCCCTTTCTGATCCCCACTTTGCCCCCAAATTGCTTCTCTCACTCAGTGTCAATGCCTGGTACAAAATGACATGCCTATTACCTTGAAGTCAGCTGGGATGCTTCAACCCAAAGTTCTTTTTTGCCACTGTTCAGGATTGGTGTGTTTGAAGGGGTCAAAACGTGGAATCTGAATGCTAGTGTGTCTCGTGTAAATATAGATTACGGAAGTCTTGCAGTGGTTTGTGAATAGGCTGCATTTTGGTGAGTGGGCTTCTGCAAGAACAGTGAGGTTACCTTGCTGGGCTGTAATACTCCTCTGTGGCCAATTTTACCCTGTGCCTATTAGATAACACCAATACTTACAATTCCAAAAAGAGAAGTCCCACTAAGCCTCTGAGTGGTTCTTTATTTATATTAAATAAATGTATCTTTAGGTGGTATTATTTTCTCTGGTATGTGCAACTAAATAACTGTCATCATTTCTGTTTATGATTTTGTTTATCTGGTAGAAAAGAGTGGTGGAACAGCTTCGAAAGAATTTGATAGTGAAGCAGGAACAGCCAGACAGTAAGTTTCAAATACAGCCATTGGCACAGTCAGAAAACAAACTACAGACACCACAGCCACAACCACTACAACAGCTACAGCAACATCACCATCAACAGCAGCAGCAATCCACGGCACCCTCTTCAAACGTGATAGGATCACAGGTAAAAAGCTGCAACACTGCCTTTTCCTTACTGAAGGTGAAGCTYGCTGAAAATTAGGAAAGGAAAAATGAAGAGAGAAAACTGCAAACTTTCACTTATGCCTGCTAGTGTACCAGTATGAACTTCTTCTGTGCACATGTGGATATGTGTCTTTTGGATTTTTTGACAAAAATCTCTAATCTGAGTTTAAAATATCCTGTACTGTTTAAAAGTTGCATCATAACCCCACAGAAAAAAAGGGAAGAAGTATCACCTTTCTTAAAAATAAGTGAAAGTTTAGCAAATGAGTCTGTCTTTTCCATAGATGCATGAATGATTSTCTGACCATACCTAGTAGGTCTCAAGAAACAGTAAACTTTGCACACACTGTATGAGGTGTATGATTAAAATCCTTTATTTTTAAATGACTAACAAAATACCCTCTATGAATGTGAAGAAAATGTAAAAAAAAACCCAGTTCCTTCTTCTTTCTGTTTGGTTCTTTTTTAACAGATRGAAGTCATACAGAATAATACTTACCTGAATTTTCAAGGATTTGTCTAAAWGTGTACAGTGTTAATTGCAGAGTTCAAGTTTCAGAAAATAGTGTCTTTATTGGGAAGGTGAACTGAATTTCAGTACAGTGTAGGATTAGAGACATAATCCCAGAATTTAACAGAGAAAGTTATTTGCTTAAGTGGGAAACTTCAAGTTTTTCCTGTTTAGATATTTAGAATCACAAAAGTGTGCTAATAAGACACCTAGAAAATGCAGGGAGGCGTTCTGTAAAAAGAAGTGCATGTAAAGTATTTTTTTTCCTATTGATGCAATCTTAGGAGCACATGTTTACCTGCATAGGCAGATGGCAGAATTCACCCACGAAGTTTGCATTATGCATGTTGCAGTGAATCACACCCACAGCTTTGACCAGTTGTGATTCTCATCTTCCCTTTTGGTGAAAAGAGAAGAGAGAAATGGTTGGGCTGTTAGTTCTCCTGTTAATTGAGAAAGTTGGTTGGGATGCACTCTAACATGCATTTGTGAAGCTTAGCTAATTGTATTTTTGAGAAAAGTATATTGAAGAAATGAAACAAACTTAACTAAGGAAAATGCATTTTGAGCAGCAACATCAATATCAAAGCTAAAATTGAACAAAGAARCAAATATTACTGTGTTCTAAAGTATTTATAGACAAACAAAGGATCGTTGTGTCAGTGATCTCTCTTTTTCAGTCAGGAAACATGAGAGCAAACACAGTTTCGTGTGTTTCTCAGTATTCCACACTTTGCATTCATGCATTAACTTCCAGGTCATTTCCTGGGTTGTAAAAATTGAGGTTTTGTTCAAAGTTAAAGAGCCCTCTAGCGAAACAGTCAAAAAGCTGCTATGCCCTTCTGGCTGCCGTTGGTACAGTAGTACTTGGAAAGTAGTTACAAATTGGAAGCCAGGTTGTCCTGTCCCTTGGGTAAATGAGCCAGCTTTTAATGCTTTTCTATTTTTATTTATGTTGSTAAAATTCAGAAGTAACCTCACTTGTTTCTGCACACATTTTGCCTCTAAGTTTTTGCCTGTCTTGTTGTCTTTCAAGCTCTTTCTTGCAAAGGAAAGTCAAATATTTTGTCTCTCTACAATTTTTCTTGCTTACTTTTGTAAATAACACATTTTTCAAGGCTGTGACAGTACAGAGAATGCTTTCAATGGTTATTTTCAAAGTAAGCAAATTTAGGAATCAAGGTATATATGCYATCTTAACAGTGACATTTTAATATACATAATATGTCCAGTTAGAAAGGCTTTGAAAATTTTCATAAGCAACAAACCTGCTAAAAGTTCATATTATTRCAATATTATGTGCAATAATGCAGAYTTAYTATGAATCCACTTCCGTAGGAATTAATGTATTGACTACTTTTTAGAATAACCGATCTAATTAATGCTCAGCAAAGTAACAGGGATATTCAAGCTCTGTGATCTCCTGATTGAAACTGTACTCTGAGTACTTGCAGAGTTAATAGAACCCCTTGAAAGAGTCACAGTCTTGTATTACATGATTGATTACACCTTTCTTTAAAAYGTTTATGGTTGAACGTAATGCTTGTGAAAATGATACCACATTACACCTCATTGGAAAAGCTTGAATAATGTTACTGCATTATGGGAATGGAACTTCTTGCTTTGGGGAAGGTGCAGCAGAGGTCGATAAGCTCTTAGATCTCAGATAAGAAGTTGAGAAAATTGTGTTGTAATAAGGAAAATTTAATTATGTCTGGATTTTTCATAAATGTATAAAACTGAAGCATAAATTATCCTTTGATTTGGCATTTTACAGTGATTTTTTTTCACACTTGGGCTTAATTAACAGGGGACATAGTTTAATGATTGTGAAATTAGAGGTGTGAAGGTAAACTGCTTTTGTTTAAGGGAACAGTATTGGTGAAGATGCTGAAGAGTCCAACCAGAAATATATTATTTTATTAGAAAAAAAAAATAAAGGTCTTGTATGATTAAAGTCAAATATTCTAAATCAGGTATGTTCAAAACACAAAGACTGCCTGATTCCTGGTTTTCCATTCTTTCCTCTGTAGAACCTAGAGCTGASATCAGGAGGGAATGGTGGTTATTTAGTACTAAGAGCATTTGATCATGCCAATAAAGTATTGAAAATGCAGTGCCATTGGTGCAATTGATTTTTTTACACCAAAGAGAAAGAAATAAGATTATTTGGCATTCTGTTGAGTGTCACTKGTCATGAGTTTTCTGTTCGCATCATGTTCTGGTTTTATATGGAGACTCTCACCTTGTTGCTTTTTGAATGAGATTTGTAATGTCGATTGTCCTTAGCATCTTAGAAGACAGTACACTTTAAAGCAAAACTGTGAAATGATAGCTGCTTTAACTTTGAAATTTTGGGCATGGTGTATTGAGGCATTTCAGATAAATGCTGCTGGTTACATGATAAAAACCACTCTTTAAAACAGGCCAAGAGCAATCATGGTGTCAAATATATGTTTCAGAACTAGCCTGTTCCACAGAATTTAAGCCTAATTGCCTGCAACTGGACAGACTGACAGCCAGCTCTTACAACTTCAGGACAAACTTATTCTTAGGAAAGAAAGTTCAGTGCTAGATAACTGTATGTATCGCTGAAACTGAGATTGGGATGCCCAAAATAAAAATATATTTTTGTTTTTAAAGAAACCAACTTATGAATGTTTTCTCCCTCTTCCTCTGATTGTGAGGATCACTGTAACTACAGTTTCCATTTGAAAGTAAGAGTTTTASTTGGTGAGAAGCTAGTTTGCTGCTGTGTTTCATAAACCTGCACCTTCCAGGTTTGATATTGACAGTGCATGTTTGGMAGTAATATGAAACTAAAAGATCCGAAATGCATATACCACTACTAACACTTAATTGTGATTTTATCAGGAATTTGTTTTGATTCTATCTGCAATGCTGCAGGTGATTAAAACAGACCAAGCAGGTGCCTTAAATGAGAGTGCTTTCTAGCTATCCAGTTTTCAGAGGCGTAAGATAATGTGCATGTCTGAACAGCAGGTAGATAGGCTCRGAGCTGCCTTTTCTTTCTCATGCTGTCTATTGTTTCTGACTAACCAACCCACGTCCTGTCTGATACAGAGTGTCTCTGTCTCTTACAGTGTGTTTTCTGTTTCCCTTAGAAAACTGTAACTACAGCTTCTATGATCACCACTAAGACACTACCTCTCGTCTTGAAAGCAGCAACTGCGACCATGCCTGCCTCTGTTGTGGGTCAGAGACCTACCATTGCCATGGTTACTGCTATCAACAACAATCAGAAAGCAGTCCTCAGCACTGATGCGCAGAATGCACCAGTCAACCTCCAGACAACAAATAAGGTCACTGGGCCAGGAGCTGAGGCAGTCCAAATAGTGACAAAAAACACAGTAACTTTGGTAAGCATTTCATGTGTTTGCCCTGCAGATATGTGTGGGTTTGGTTAACAAGAGGGCTATTGGAAAAAAATAAAGTCAGGGTCTCATACAAGAAAGAATGACAGTAGGGACRTGTTGTGAGTCTTCACTAGCTGACATCGTTAAAATGATAGTTTACAAGAAAACCATTTTCTCTGCATGTGGGTTGTTATTACTGTTTTGCTTTATAGATTTAAATCACTGCTGTCATCACCTCTTTGTAAAGTTTCCCCTGATAGTAACTGTAGGCATGGGGCAATAGTGATTGTATTGCCCTTACTGGATCTGTGTGGCTGAATTTTGCAGAATTCCTATGGTTTTCTTAGGTAAAGGAGATGTCAGACTTTCTTCATTTGATCAGTTTTGGTCTTCATCCCAGGGTTTTTTTGAGTCAATCTCATGTTCCCTTTGCATGATAAAGTCTCTGATGTTGGATATATCCCTTAAGTCTGCCCACCACTATGTCTTCACTCAGCACTTTTTCAAACACATAAACAGATGCTGTTTCTTTAAAAACATGTATTTTGGAAATACAAATTTTGTGCTTTGGCTGCATCACACAGTCTTTTCCGGAATAGTTAGCCACCTAGAAATAAAGGAAGCAGTGTTACAGAATTGGATTATATAGGCTTCTTGGTCTGGTAATCAGGCATTATATAACAGCATGACAGGGAAATCTTACTTCTGAAGTAAAGACTATGGCTTTATTAAACATAAATCAAATTTACCTGTATTTATTAAAATGCWGTTTAATAATGCAAATGGAAGTAATTTTGCTTCCTAATGAGGCACATGTTTATGATCAGAATAGAGAAAACTATTTGAGTGGAGTTTTTTCTACTGTTCTCTTTCCTGTGTCATCCCTTGCACCACTCTCATCTGTCCTTTGTGTTTGTGCTTCGTTTCCTTGCTGAATAACTTAGATTTGAGGAGATGATTCTGTTTCAATACTAGTCTGTGATTTATGTTTCTGTAGAAAATTTCATCAAAAATATCAGAATATTTTCCCAAGCATTAATTAATCAGTACAAGACCTTTTTGAAGAAAATTGCAGTCTTATGTGGGTGGACAGAAGTATAGAAGGATGAAAATAACATTGACATTAATTTCAGAGAATCCCCAGATAGCTGGTAGTGCTATTCWGTGGTTAATCATGTGGCAGCTCTATGAAGCTGATTTCAGTTACTTAGGGAAATACTTAGGTTTCCTTAAAATCAGATCTTCATTGTTTTCAAGGAATGGCATACTTTCAAAAATTTCAAGTTGTGTATTTMGAGCCCCTCATAGTGTCATTAATATTACTAAGAGTTGTAATTTACAGATCTTTACTATTTGCATGAGATGTTCTCTCATTGTTCTGTATGCCATTCACTGTGAAAAGACCATAGTGTACACAGCTGGACATAAAAGTCTGTTTTTATTTTCTGTCTGTTGGAATGCCATTTTTTAATGATTAAAACATACACAAGTTTTTATTATCATCAAATGGAATGGTTTTAGATTGCAGAGCACAGTTGTTACTACAAAAAGAAAATATGCCTGCAATTTATGAAGCAAGGTATGTAGGATCTAGAAAGTAAGGTTAGTTCTGTCTTTAATACATTTCTAATGAGGAATCTTATGCTATGAAAAATTATTTACAGTGTGGAAAACTGAGGACATTGGGTCTGAAAATATATTCAGATGTTGATTTTGGTGAACTAACTTCAAAGCTAAATTTTCCTCTTACCTCTTACTGAACTCTCTCACGTTCTTACAGCAGGTTCAGGCTACGCCTCAGCCCATAAAAGTGCCGCAGTTCATCCCTCCTCCCAGACTTACTCCTCGTCCAAATTTTCTTCCACAGGTGAGTATRCAGACAACAAACAATAGAGGGAGGAATTTAATTATAGTACAGATTGGAGAGAATTTTGATGAAYATTGTGTTAATGTTTATTGCTGATGTGCCGGAGAAGACAATTCATCTGCAATAGGTTTGCTGATGATGCCAAATTTGAGGGTGCAGTCAATATCTTTAGGGCAATGCTGACATTCAGAGAGCTCCAGACAGGATAAAGGAATGGACCAATGGGAATCTCTTGAGCCTCAGCACGAAAAAAGCCAAAGTCTTTTGCCTGGAATGGACTAATCCCCTGCACAGGTACAGGCTGGGGGCTGACTGGCTGAGGAGCTGCATGGCTTAAAACGTCTTGGTTGACAGTAGCTGCATGAGTGGTGTGCCGTAACAGCAAAGAAACCTGTACCAACGGGACTACAGCCAGTACATTCAGGGAAGAGCTTATCCACCCTTCCTCAGCAATCATAAAACTGGATCAGTAACCACCAYACGGTTTTGAAATCCCTGGCTGATAAATTTGAATGAAGCATGTGAATGAAGGCCACTAAGAGAGCTGGGAGGGAGGGGCAGGAATATATGACCTGTAAGGAGAGACCAAGGAATCTGGGCTTTTCCAGTTCGGAGAAGAGACTTTAGAGGCACCCTAACAGTAGTGTTACTTCTAATATCAGGAAGGAAATAAACAAGAAGATGGGGAAATAGGTGCTTGGCAGGAYAATTAGAGGCAATGGTCATTAATTGGAGCAGGGAAGATTTAGACTGCGTATGAGGAAACAGTTCTCTCCTTGAGGAGTGGAAGAGGCTTCCCAGAAATGTTGTGAAATCTGTCCTTGAAGTTTTACAAGACCTATCTGCACAAAGCCTTGAGCCACCCAGTCTGCATTTAGTGTTGGCCCTGCTCTGGTAAGAAGGTCAAATTAGAGGCCTCCTCAGCTGCCTTCCAGCCTGTATGAGTTTGTGGTTATGAAATTTGCATTTGATGATTATATGCAATCTTGTTTGCATCAGATAAAATGTACCCATGGAATAGGTGTCATCAAAATCAAAGCATCACCCAAGGCCTTAAATTGCTCTAATTGTTGTTTGCTGCTTATGAGCAATGAGATGTTTCTAGATTATTCCCAAGTATTCCAAGAGAAAGTAATGTCTATTTTCAGCCGAGTAGTAAAACTTGTGGTTTACGGGTTTTTTTTTTATAGTTTGGGAAGGACACAGATTGCTTCTTTATTTAAAAAAATACTAAAATAGCTTGAATGAACTACTTAATTTATATAAACATGTGGTGCTATGAATAAAAGTCTAAATCTTCTGCAAAATGAAAAGTATAGGCTGTTATCTGATTAAGATTTGAATATGGTGAGATCTATTGGAATGTGACCTAGGTTTTCCATGGCAAAATGCTTTATGGAGTATTAAAGGTGGATATGACAATAGGAATCAAACAAGGAAATTAAAAGCTTTGTTTTTAAAGTAATGTGCTCTACTTCTGTACTCTGTAATGACATTCTTGTCCATTGTTGAGTAGAAACAAGAAATAAGCAAGTATTGGCAATGGAGTTTTGGAAGATTCTTGTGGCTCTTTTCTTTCTTGAAAGAAGAGAAATGACTGCATTTACCCTTATCTTCAGCATTTTCAATACAGGATTAATATATAATCTTTTCACTTTTTCTATTTAGTCAGATTGATTGTGCAGGTATCTAAATAGTAAATAGAGTTGACAAAAGTAACAGGTTTTGCTGAAAAGAATAATTACTTGTTTCTGGGGACAGTTAACTGTTCATAATTTCTTGGAGGTTAAGTACAAAGCCCTGAAACATTTTTAACATGAGCACCTAAGCTGTGCCTGTAAATATTACTTGGTTTTTTTGGCTTGCAAAACCAAGATGTTAATTTAGATRCAGATAAGTCATTTGGCAATAAACATTCAGTTTAAGTGTCTGTGCATCCAAATACCATTTCAGGGACAGTGACTATATATGCCATAWATATATGACTATATATGCAAATGTTATGAATGGGTTTTATGTAAGCAGGTTTGAAAATGTGGTGCATTTTTCTCATAACATACTTAGGACTGTATGCTAAAAATTACATTATCTAAAAAAATCAAGAAACCTCCTGCAGCTTTTACAGGATGAATTGAAAGACTTAGTAAAAAGTTAATYTGAAATGCTGATATACAAATCTCTCTTTTTTTTCTCTTCTGCTTATTTTATTTTTGTAGGTTCGACCTAAACCAGTTGCCCAAAATAACATTCCTATTGCCCCTGCACCTCCTCCAATGCTTGCAGCTCCTCAGCTTATTCAGAGGCCTGTGATGTTGACAACAAAGTTCACACCCACATCTTTACCCAACTCTCAGAACTCCATACATCCAGTTCGTGTAGTTAACGGGCAGACAGCAACCATAGCCAAAACTTTCCCTATGGCACAGCTCACCAGCATTGTGATAGCAGCACCAGGTACCAGGCTCGCTGGACCTCAGACTGTACAGATCAGCAAACCAAACATTGAAAAACAGGTACAGATAAAGTGCCTACTAATGCAAGATACTGGGTTTATTGCTTTACTGTGTAAGTTTGGAGAGGAYAACAACCAGGCAAATTTTTTTAGTGGATACCGGAGATATATATGTTCCAATGGCAGTGCAAATTATGGAATGACATGCAGCTYTTGGGGATACAAGTTACCATTTCCTTTAATATGGGCCATTGGCACCTTTTTCACCTGCTTCTGTGTTTTTATGCTCCCCCTACTGTTTTAATTTCAGTAGTTCATAAGCATTGCAGGGCTYGACTAGTATCTTGGAGAATAAGGACAAGCTGAAATCTGTCTTCAAATCAAGCCCTTTCGTTTTTCAAAGGGTGGTTATATGAAAGGCAAAAATTGTGCAAAATTGGAAGGATATTTAATAGAATAAATGTAGCCATTTCTTCCATGATCCTTTGCAATTTTGTAATTGGAGGCAAAATAGTCTCATTCAACTTCTGAAGTCTGATAGTTCCCTGTGTTTAAATTGGATTGAATGCATGGAAGCAGACCCTCAGAAGTAGAGAATTCTRTATGTTTAGTTTTAAAGTCTCTCTCCAGAAAAGACTTCTGTAAAATAAAAATTACTTAAGTCAGTGTGAATTGCAACTGAGAGTCCTCGCCATTCAGTTCAAGTAAAGCAATATTCTGAATCGCTTTWAACTATTTTGTATATTGCATGTTGRTAATAGYGTAACATTGCATATTATATTACACACTATAACACATATTATTTATGTAATCTGTATAGATAATATTAGTATATGTGTCACTTACAACTCTCTCATAGACTAATATGCCTAGAAGTTACCTTCTTTCTGCTTTCGAAATACTTACAGAGACTATAAAAACCATGTGCATGAAAAAGGTGCTCATCCTCAGTTCTGCTTATGAGGTCTTSCATACCTCAGGGCTGTTCCACAAGTTACTCAGCAATGTGTGCCCTTTCATGCAATTTGAAGTTGTACTTCTAAAATATTTGTCTTGTGATGCCTGTTCCTTTTGATGTCAGCAATACTCGTTTGCTCTTTGAATAATTACYGGCAACTACTGAAAAACAGAAGAATGGTGGTGGKTCAATAATACACAATWTTTTTCTGTGTAGTTTCTCCATATCATAAAGGGGAAGAGTTTGTCTCTCTGTAGCTTACCTCACTCAGTTTATAGCTTCAGTATCTATGCCATAGGCTGAGCAATGTCATGCAGAAGGTTCGYGACTTGAGARAAGAAAAAAGCCTCAGAAACATCTGAGACTGAGGGACTCATAGAGGTAGTTTTTGAGCCATTCATAATTCTATGAAATATGAAGATTGAGGAGTGAGAAAAACAGAATGTATGTGCCATGCAGAATGTTTTCTAGGTGGAAGTCTTGATGGGATGAGTTTTCCTGATGTGTCTGTTATTCCCATACCTTATGGTGATTTCTGTAACAAAGCTAACTCTTAAGATCACTGTAATGTCTTGCATGGCTGTGTGGGGTAATGGATTGGTGGCAAGGCTGTTTCGTCCTTTGGAAAATGAAAATACCTTATTTAACATTTCTCTTAAATCAGATTCCTCAATTAAGTCTTTGTAAGTACATTGCCAACTTTAAAAAATTTTTCTCCTGTGCTAAAGTATTTGTTTTGCTTTAATATGCAAAGAAAAAAAAGTTTTTATCCCTGAATGAGAGAAACACGGTTTTCTTTCAGACTATTAAACCACATGTGGAAACAGAAGAGAAGCAAACAGAAAGTCATACAGTTACTCCACCTGCTGCACCGAAGCCAAAACGGGAAGAAAATCCACAGGTATCAGAAAATATGCAGAGCTTTCTTTTAAGAAAAAAAAGGACATTGTCCTTCAGGAAATTTTTTTTTTCCTGTGTTCCCTCAAGACTTTTTAACTTTAACATTCCATRTCTTCCTGTTGGACAGCAGTAGCTGGTAAGGCTACAGAATAAGAAATCTAAATCCATATAGTGCATTGCATTTTTCAGTTCTGGAATGCATTTGGCTTCTGAGTCTTTTTTAAGTTAGAAGATTGTMATTTCTCTGTGATACTTCCTTCAGTCAGAGGTTTAGATTACAGTGTTGATTTCCATTCTTTTGAGGTTTTAGATGCTGGAGTTATTCTCAATACTGAAGAAATGTCTTTGTTTTGTTTTATAAAATATTTCTACTCTGGTGAGCAGAATGGAAAGAGTCATGCATATTCACATTCTGCTTGTGTTTTAGTCCAGTTTGGTTTGGGGTGAAAGATAGGAAAGAATGGCTGTTTCTTAATGCCTTTCCACCATGAAGAACTTCGGAGCTAGTTACAGCTAAATGCTCTGCTACATGTATTTCTGTAGGTGGATTCAAATTGACTATTGTGTGAGCTCTGTTGCCAGTTAGACAACAAAGTTCTGATTTTTACATCTGTGCATTTCCTGCATTAAAATTAGAATCCTCTAAGAAACTCATGCCCTTAGCAAATAGTAAATGTAAGCTAGAGCTGCTTCTTGTAGATCACAATAGATGGAGAAAATATTTTTCTGGCAATTGAACTGTGTTGGTATTTTCTTATAGTCAGTTCAGTGCTGGACTGGAAGTAAAGAAACTGCCCTCTTGTTCCCAGCTCTGGCAGCTCTGAACATGAGCAATTGCCATTTCCCAGTATTTCAGTCTAGGTTCCCATCTAGCAGATGGGGCTCTTGCCTATCCTTCTTCAAGCAGTTTGACATACATAAACAAAAAGTGATTTATAGAAGCAAAGTATTACTAAAAATATTTTTGGTGCTTAGTTACTGGTCAACTGCCTTTAAAGGGCCTAAATAACATAACTCATCCTAACAGTTGTACTTTTCATGATATTTTTTCTCCTCCCTCACAGAAACTTGCCTTCATGGTGTCTCTGGGACTAGTTACTCATGACCACCTGGAAGGTAGGAAAAATGTCTTAGATTGGTTCTTGAGTCCTGGTTTCATGGTCATTCTGAATTGGAAGTAGGGTTCAGAAATATTTCTTGTATTAAATGCAGTATTTTCTTGCATAATAATACTTTTGGGATGTCTGTAGTCTTGATCTAACTTAGTTTGTTGTGCTACTTTTTTGTTCCTCTTATGAAATTGAAACAAAGCAATTATTTAATTAATTGAAACAAAGCAATGGGCATCAGAGGCTGGAAAAAAAGTGTATGCTCTGATRGTAGGAAAGAAATCTGTGACAATACCAATGCCTTCTGGACARCCACTGTATCTGCAAAGATACACTGTGAATAATTTTTCTGTAAYCTGTGTCTAGATTTTTCATTTATTTCATTATTTCATGGGACTGTAWTTTGTAATGAATGAGTTAATGGATTATAATTTGATTTATGATTTAAACTTCTAATCCTATGCATTGAAAGGCAGCCTATCATTTCAATGGCTTGCATATTTCTGTGCTGTATTTTTAAGTATCAGCAAAGTTACCAARGGCTTTTTTTTTAGATCCCAATTGTACAGACCATGAGTTTAAAATGTCTTAGTCGTGGACTATTTGGTGAGAAKATGACAATCATTTTATTAGTTATTGAGCACTGTATTTGTGTTCCTTGTCAGCTTTYAGTTTTTAAACCTTAAGAAGTTAAAACTATAGCACAATTGCCTATATGAGGCATGATTGGTCTTCTGCAGAAATCTTTACAGCTCTTCTTACATGCAAACTGATTTCTGAGAACTTTATATAATTTCTGAGATCCATTGTTTTCTAACCTGAATGCTTTGTTTTACAAGAAATCCAAAGTAAGCGACAAGAGAGGAAAAGAAGAACAACAGCAAATCCAGTGTACAGTGGAGCTGTTTTTGAGCCTGAGGTATTAAATTTTTTGCAGGGGGAAGCTGGTGTTTTCATTATGATGTTGTKTGTCTTTCTGACATGATGCTACCTTCTAAGCTTTCTCAGTTCTAACTAGAAAAGCAAGCTAGCATTTATAGTTCAAAAGGCCACTGCAATAACACGACCCTCAGATTTTTAAACGGTAAATACATTGGGGTATTCTTCTAATACTTACATCTTTTTTGGCCTTCTCCTGTATAAAGCTGACATCAAATGGCAATGTGTGTTGGTCAGCTTGGTTACCAGCCTGAAGCTGTACAGATGTCAGAAGCAGTGTAAAAAAGCTAACCTTCCTCAAGGTGTGCTTCAGAAAACACAAAATCCAGTAATCACACTTAGTACTTACTGTGTTGTTCCTCATCTACTGCATACAGTTATTGCCAAAAATGTTCCCCAGCAGAAATGGTTCTGTTCTTCCCTGCAGCGCAAGAAGAGTACAGTGACGTACCTGAACAGCACAATGCATCCTGGGACACGCAAAAGAGGTGAGGTATACCCAGACCTGTCTCCCTGCCCTGTGCCTCCTCCTCTACATTGCATTTGTAGTCCCCATGTTGATTTGAAGAGCAAAACAAGAAGGACTCTACAGTTCTTCTTTTGTCAAGTAAATTTCCGTGGTAGACAATGACCATGAGTTCTAGGGATTAGAAGATAGGGATAGCTATTAGAAGTTCTAGGGACAGCAAGTTCTATTAGGCAGCTCAATGTTTCATTTTAGTTTCACTCTCAAAAAAACCAGACAAAACCTCTGCACTTTGCTAGACATTCACTAGAAAGGTAAGATATTTGAACATCATTTTAGTGGTATGAAGCTGCTGTCAARATTCCCTTGTTAATTACTTGATTGTATTGTTACTGTCAAGAAGAAAGTGGTTATGGAAAAAGTGTTTGTGCCCTGAATAGCARAGGAAACTTAGCGTGACAAAAGCCTTGTTCTCCACTGGGAGTAGGGATGGGTCCTTCAAAAGAACTTACCTTGAGCAAGAAAAGCTATCCTGCTCACACTAAGCACTTTAAGTACAACCAGAGTGCCACTTGTCCTAAAATGAGAGATGATCTTTCATATAGGTATGCAGTATTATTCAGCAGAAATCCTTCTGTAGAACAGGTAAAATTTTAAGACTTAGATTATAGTGAGGCAGAACAGCATGGGAGAGAATGTGATGCCATTATTTGTTCATGGCATCGACCACACCTATATGACAATCTTTACCTGGTTTTTAATGATTTTCTGCAGTTCTTAAGAACTCATAATACCTTCTCTACTCCTAAGTTTTCTGTCTAAAAAACAGTAATCTATCAGATTAAAAAAAAATCAAAGCAGTCCCACGTAGCACTGACCAGTTCCATTATCTTTTGGGGTTTTTGGCTGCAAGATCAAATATTAATTTGACATGCTCTCTTCTTGATACATGTTTTCAGTCCAGCAGACAATGTGGCAAAGCTGACACTTCTGCAGCTATGCTGTTTTAAAATAAAAGACATGTTTCTACTACTATCCCCTAGCAACATTAAATGTGKTTTTTTTTTAAATGATATTATGTAGATTTTAAATAGAGAGTTTTTGCTTTTACTCTGTGGATAAGTAAATGTTCTTTCTTGTAGTAATGATTTCCTAATTTTATTTTAGACCTTATTGTGAACAATTACTGTATCAATGAAAATTTGTACTTGATACTCTCTTCACCTGTTTTTGCATCTGACTGTTATACTTTCTGTGTTTTTCCTCACACTCTGTTGTGAGCCATTACATTGCATCAGCACCAAATTAGTAGCACATGTTTTCAATTGACAAAAGATTTGGAAGTATACATTTGTTTTGTAATTTAATACAGCAAYATATTGAGTGAAAAGCTTTTGTAAGTATGTGCCCTTGAGAGCTTTAGTTTAATTATAGATGGTGCTGARCATGTCAGAAATTTCACCCATGGACATCGCTACCAGAAATCCATTTCCAAGGACACACTTAGTTCTGGAACATATCCAGACCTTAAAGGCAAGGTTTAGCATGCTAATAGGCATAGACTGACAATCTGTAAACATAAAATCTAAGGAATTATTCTTAGATCCTAACTCCTTCATGTTTACATATCAATAAATTACCCTGAAGAAGGAAAGCAGAAATGATGGTTGCATAATAGGTTTTTTGCTGTCTTGCTTTGCATTCATAATTTTAYAAAAATTGTTATGAGGACATTTTGGACATCTGCTAGTCTAAAGGAGCATCTAGGAATTGTGTATAATCACATATACCTGACAGAGAAAGTCTAAAAAAGAACAAAGAAGTTGGGGTGGGTTACAGTAGAAGATGAGTGACAGGTTAAAACTGATGGCAGTTATGGGTCAGACAGCAAGATGTGTTCTTAGGTAGCCTAAAAATTTAAAAATGTTCCAGTAGGGTAGAAAGTGCTGACCTGTGAATTAATGGGTTTAAAAAATTGGGAAGGAAAGCACGGGGTGGTGAGTGTTGGCCTCTGATAAAGGACTTAACCTTTGTGTAGATTTATGCTGGCACTAGAAAGATAGGGAGGTGTGGGATAACACTAGAAAGGATTTAATAGTAGTTATTGTAGCTTCTGTGGAGCTTTGATGCCAACATGTTTCCCCTAAAAACTGAATAGCCTCATTTCTAGGAGTGGCAACTGTCCCCATGCTGCTTTTGTGGGAATGATTCTTTGACCCTCTACAGAGCTTATTTCTATTTCCTTCTGAAACACATCTTTTAAATGTTCTTTCCTTGCAAAATTCTACTTAAAGATTTCTTAAAAATGTTTAAATCTTTGCTTCTGTCTTTCCACTGGTAACTTTTGTATTAACTTCCTCTCTGTGCTGCATCATTTCCTTTTTCACGCTAGCCAATGAGGACCACTGGCCAAAGGTATGTAAGATCATTTTTCCTTTCTTTTTTTTTTCGTTTGTGTTCCCTGTTGTTAATATGTAGGTCGTCCACCTAAATACAACACGGTGTTGGGGTTCGGGGCTTTGACCCCCACCTCCCCTCTGTCCAGTTATCCTGACTCCCCTGAAAATGAAAAGACAGAGACCACATTTACTTTTCCCGCAGCTGTTCAGCCCGTGTCCCTGCCTAGCCCCAGCTCCACAGACGTAAGTAATTCTTGGGGAGGGGGTTACTTTTAGAAAGTTATGTGAAACAGACACAAGGAAAATCCTTGCAGATTTTGTTTCTTTAATCTCACTAAGCATTTGTCCTGATTCAGTGCAGTAAAACAGTCCAGCATTTTTTTAACACCCTATCTTTTTTCCTCCTGCACCTATGTTGTTATCCTGTTGAGATTTTATTTATAACTCCTTGAGTGCATTGAAACATTGGTAGGCACTAGGCATGCTAGATGAGCTCATTTCCTTTGTGTAGTGTCTGAGATCTTGTCTGACTGAATTGAATCCRTCATCCATGAAAAAGGGTGGGGGGAGGTGGGAGAGGAGAATGAAAAGTATTAGTTACAGGCCATAATAACAAAAAGTTGTGTTTCTGTAATGAGAGAAAGATGGAAACTGCTTCGTCATGCAGAACAGCCAGGAGCAGCGTTAGCGGCACTGATTTGGCAGAAAGTGTGTTGTGACTGTTCAGTGGGGGCAAAACAGTTCTCAGGAGCTGGAGTGTACTTTCATTTAAGTACTTGAATTTTAAAGAATGGTATTTACAGGGCACAGCTTAAGAATCAAAAGGTGCTTGCTTATTTCTTTGTACCAGTGCTACAAAATCCTTCTTCAGTCCTTCTTTTAAACAAACATTGTCACATAAACTTGAGGCCCAGCCGTTTGAAATGGCCTTAAAGAAGAGTTGGGCTGTTTTATTTTCATCTGTATAGTTGCACCACTGTAAGAACATAGACTGAGAGACCAGCTCTACTGATTACAGAGAATGGGAAATAGAAGCTCGTTCCTTGCCTCTGAACTATATTTGCTCTGCAGAGGTAACAGGAATAGAAGAGGTACAAGTATGTCTGAAGCACTGAAGTAAATAGATGCAAATCTGATACCCAGGGAATATGCATGTGGAATTACAAGGTTCTCTTTTATACAGTCAGTTTTGAGAGCAGGATAGCATTTGACTGCAAAAACTTTCCTGACAGCCAAATGAATGGGACTGTGGAACAGCCCCTCAGGGATAAGGTGGGACAGCTCCATGTCTGGGGACTTATAAAAATAACCAGAACAGATAACTTGCAGTTCTGCTGAAGAGCACATATTTTACATTGGCCCCAAGAAAAGGACTGGGTTACATGGTGGGAGTCTTTTCCATCTCCGATGTGTGTTTATGCTGCTGAGTCTTTTCCTACTGTGCAAGAGCTCTCAAAACAGTATGATGAGTTGTTGCTCTGTTTTCTGCAGTGCCTGATGGCAGCTAAATCAAGAATAAATCTCTGTAGCATTCAAATCTAGTTCTGAATGCCTTTCATTTTCTGAATTAGTATTRTATTTAGGCCTAGGTTCTGGATTGCTTTAATATACATTAATTAATGAAAATTGAAGTGATTAAAGGAGACATTAGAAGATTGCCTAGCAGGTAACAAATGTTCTCTTGCCTGAACTTATCAAAATACAGAACAGTAACACTCTTTYCCCTTTAAAATCATAGGTAAAGTCCTATTAACATTTCCAGACAAGGCATTTAGTTTACACATATGCAACAGAAATAATATTTTACAATTAATTATTTTTTTCTAAAGWATTTTATGCCAAAGTCACATTCAATACATATTCACTCTCAGTTGGGCTAATTYGTTAGACTTTTCAAAAATACTTGATTCTTTTGAATTCCATTTAAAATAAAATACATGTGGAAATAGAAAATACATTTTGAAGTGCTCATAAAAATATTTTTAATTAAAAATAAACCACGAAACAAAATGTAACTCTTCACAGGCAGCAAAATATCAGAAAGGAGGTAAATATAAGATCTGTTCTTTGTTACAYCTTATAATTCTTACTTGCTAATTGTGGAGAAAGGAATGGTTTCTAATTGAAATCATAGAATGGAAGGTATTCTTCTGTAAATATGTTCTCATAAAATTGCTGTATAAGCTTGTCCAGTACACCCCTTTTCTGTGATTTGGTTTCCTCTATTTATATATTTGTAATGCTGTGTGCTTTTCCCATCTGATTTTTGAAAACTTAGCAATACTTGTAAAAATCTTTAGCATCCTTGGCTGAAGAAGTACAATATAGTGCTGGAAAAGYACTCTCTATTTAAACAGCAATAGYACAAGTCATGCTGGTGGTGAGGACAGAGAGGAAGATTAGTTCTTTCACTTTTAAGGACTTTGTAACTCAAATCAATGGAGAATACARTTTCCATTGAAATGCTCATGCCACAGGGTTTATGCCAGGTGCTGCCATCAAGGACAGCTATCCCGCCTGTCACCAGCTGTCTTTTCTCATCCCTTAAGTGCCTTCTGTGTTGTTTCACCACAGATATATCTGAGGCCGCATAGTGATCTGCATAAAGGAACTGACATAGCTAAAAATTWTTGGTCTTAGCTGAGATTGCACCCTAATCCAGTTAAGTTTATAGACACAAATATTCTTGTGCCAGCTTCATGCAGGGTGGAATAAGTGGGCATATAAAGAAGGCAGGATCACTTCTTTTGGCAGTGAGGTTAGACCATGTCATGTTGAAGAGGGTCTACACTGTTAGCAAATGATGTCMATATAGAAAGGTCTCTTTATTCTAGATAGGACAGAAAATGTTTTCTGTAGTTACAGACTCTGATTTGGAACTTTTGGACACTTAAAAATGAAAACACAAGTTCACGCCTAAGGAAAAGGCTATTTCAGAAATCTCAGTTAATATAACTGAGCAGTTCATCAGACAGTAAAGAAAAAAACTGCAGTTTTGCCTATCTTTAAAATATTTTTGCATTAGGGATCTAATTCCTGCAGACTTGGGAATGGAAATTTGATTTAGCACTTGAGTAATCTATTTGTTTAGCCAGCCTATGAAAATTGAAAATCAGGCCAAGGCCCAATGGACCATAACAGGCTTCTTGAATCTCTCCTGAAATGTCATTTTCTGAATGACAAGGAGAAATTTTGAAGGGAGGATGAAGCAGAAACTTCAGATGGGATTGGTGATAAAGATGAGGGGTAGAAAGTAGGAGCAG